>NC_091229.1:2362224-2462109 GCF_040958095.1 Procambarus clarkii
CATTTTTATCGTATATATATGAATTAATACCCATAGACTGAAAATTCACAAAAACGTGGAAAACGGCAAAATATTGCCTAATTCGATGATATTTTGTTTAAGTCACATAAAGGAAAAGGGGATGATAAACGTCAAAATATTGCTAAATTCGATGATTTTTCGTACGAAACAAAATGCAAGAAAACTTGCTTAAAATGCATTATTATGCGAAATTCTGAGATTTGAAGGCCAAATCACATATCGTGATACTACATGAAATAGAATCGAAATATTGGTAAAAATCAATATATTTACGTAGTATCAAACTACAGGAAAAACGTGAAAAAAGTCACTATTTAACTATATTTGAGGATTTTAACTTCAAATCATAGAGAGAGGTTTCGTATTATTTAGATCCAAGAAAAGACATATGACAATGTTGTTTCCAATACAAATTATAAAAATCAATGTGTTTTCATTAGAATTAACTAAAATGTTCCTGATTTTCCGTTTATATTACCGACGGAAGATGTACACGTAAAACCGCTCTAATCCGGCTGAAACGTCGATATATGCAATAAAAACCGAACTTCTCCCCTTTTCATTACCTTACTCAGTGTTTTAACGAGAAACAAATAGTTGATTGAAAATGAAGTATTTAAGGTTATTATCTAATCAATTATGTGTTTGCATAATTTTTATCGTATATATATGAAATAATACCCATAGAGTGAAAATTCACAAAAACGTGGAAAAACCGCAAAATATTGCCTAATTCGATGATATTTTGTTTAAATCAAATAAAGGAAAAGGGGATGATAAACGTCAAAATATTGCTAAATTCGATGATTTTTCGTACGAAACAAAAGGCAAGAAAACTTGCTTAAAATGCAATATTATGCGAAATTCTGTGATTTGAAGGCCAAATCACATATCGTGATACTACATGAAATAGAATCTAAATATTGGTAAAAATGAATATATTTACGTAGTATCAAACTACATGAAAAACGTGAAAAAAGTCACTATTTAACCATATTTGAGGATTTTAACTTCAAATCATAGAGCGAGGTTTCGTACTATTTAGATCCAAGAATAGACATATGACAATGTTGTTTCCAATACAAATGATAAAAATCAATGTGTTTTCATTAGAATTAACTAAAATGTTCCTGATTTTCCGTTTATATTACCGAGGGAAGATGTACACGTAAAACCGCTCTAATCCGGCTGAAACGTCGATATATGGAATAAAAACCGAACTTCTTCCCTTTTCAATATCTTACTCAGTATTTTAACGAGAAACAAATAGATGATTGAAAATGAAGTATTTAAGGTTATTACCTAATCAATTATGTGTTTGCGTCATTTTTATCGTATATAAAATGAATTAATACCCATAGACTGAAAATTCACAAAAACGTAGAAAACGGCAAAATATTGCCTAATTCGATGATATTTTGTTTAAGTCACATAAAGGAAAATGGGATGATAAACGTCAAAATATTGCTAAATTCGATGATTTTTCGTACGAAACAAAATGCAAGAAAACTTGCTTAAAATGCAATATTATGCGAAATTCTGAGATTTGAAGGCCAAATCACATATCGTGATACTACATGAAATAGAATCGAAATATTGGTAAAAATGAATATATTTACGTAGTATCAAACTACATGAAAAACGTGAAAAAAAGTCACTATTTAACCATATTTGAGGATTTTAACTTCAAATCATAGAGCGAGGTTTCGTATTATTTAGATCCAAGAATAGACATATGACAATGTTGTTTCCAATACAAATGATAAAAATCAATGTGTTTTCATTAGAATTAACTAAAATGTTCCTGATTTTCCGTTTATATTACCGAGGGAAGATGTACACGTAAAACCGCTCTAATCCGGCTGAAACGTCGATATATGCAATAAAAACCGAACTTCTTCCCTTTTCAATATCTTACTCAGTATTTTAACGAGAAACAAATAGATAATTGAAAATGAAGTATTTAAGGTTATTATCTAATCAATTATGTGTTTGCATCATTTTTATCGTATATATATGAATTAATACTCATTGACTGAAAATTCACAAAAACGTGGAAAACGGCAAAATATTGCCTAATTCGATGATATTTTGTTTAAGTCACATAAAGGAAAAGGGGATGATAAACGTCAAAATATTGCTAAATTCGATGATTTTTCGTACGAAACAAAATGCAAGAAAACTTGCTTAAAATGCATTATTATGCGAAATTCTGAGATTTGAAGGCCAAATCACATATCGTGATACTACATGAAATAGAATCGAAATATTGGTAAAAATCAATATATTTACGTAGTATCAAACTACAGGAAAAACGTGAAAAAGTCACTATTTAACCATATTTGAGGATTTTAACTTCAAATCATAGAGAGAGGTTTCATATTATTTAGATCCAAGAAAAGATATATGACAATGTTGTTTCCAATACAAATGATAAAAATGAATGTGTTTTCATTAGAATTAACTAAAATGTTCCTGATTTTCGTTTATATTACCGAGGGAAGATGTACACGTAAAACCGCTCTAATCTGGCTGAAACGTCGATATATGCAATAAAAACCGAACTTCTCCCCTTTTCAATATCTTACTCAGTATTTTACGAGCAACAAATAGATGACTGAAAATGAAGTATTTAAGGTTATTATCTAATCAATTATGTGTTTGCATAATTTTTATCGTATATATATGAAATAATACCCATAGAGTAAAAATTCACAAAAACGTGGAAAAACAGCAAAATATTGCCTAATTCGATGATATTTTGTTTAAATCATATAAAGGAAAAGGGGATGATAAACGTCAAAATATTGCTAAATTCGATGATTTTTCGTACGAAACAAAAGGCAAGAAAACTTGCTTAAAATGCAATATTATGCGAAATTCTGAGATTTGAAGGCCAAATCACATATCGTGATACTACATGAAATAGAATCTAAATATTGGTAAAAATGAATATATTTACGTAGTATCAAACTACATGAAAAACGTGAAAAAAGTCACTATTTAACCATATTTGAGGATTTTAACTTCAAATCATAGAGCGAGGTTTCGTATTATTTAGATCCAAGAAAAGACATATGACAATGTTGTTTCCAATACAAATGATAAAAATCAATGTTTTTTCATCAGTATTAACTAAAATGTTCCTGATTTTCCGTTTGTATTACCGATGGAAGATGTACACGAAAATCGCTCTATTCCGGCTGAAACGTCGATATATGCAATAAAAACAGAACTTCTCCCCTTTTCAATATCTTACTCAGTATTTTAACGAGAAACAAATAGATGATTGAAAATGAAGTATTTAAGGTTATTACCTAATCAATTATGTGTTTGCGTCATTTTTATCGTATATATAATGAATTAATACCCATAGACTGAAAATTCACAAAAACGTAGAAAACGGCAAAATATTGCCTAATTCGATAATATTTTGTTTAAGTCACATAAAGGAAAATGGGATGATAAACGTCAAAATATTGCTAAATGCGATGATTTTTCGTACGAAACAAAATGCAAGAAAACTTGCTTAAAATGCAATATTATGCGAAATTCTGAGATTTGAAGGCCAAATCACATATCGTGATACTACATGAAATAGAATCGAAATATTGGTAAAAATGAATATATTTACGTAGTATCAAACTACATGAAAACGTGAAAAAAGTCACTATTTAACCATATTTGAGGATTTTAACTTCAAATCATAGAGCGAGGTTTCGTATTATTTAGATCCAAGAAAAGACATATGACAATGTTGTTTCCAATACAAATTATAAAAATCAATGTGTTTTCATTAGAATTAACTAAAATGTTCCTGATTTTTCGTTTATATTACCGAGGGAAGATGTACACGTAAAACCGCTCTAATCCGGCTGAAACGTCGATATATGCAATAAAAACCGAACTTCTCCCCTTTTCATTATCTTACTCAGTATTTTAACGAGAAACAAATAGATGATTGAAAATGAAGTATTTAAGGTTATTATCTAATCAATTATGTGTTTGCATCATTTTTATCGTATATATATGAATTAATACCCATAGACTGAAAATTCACAAAAACGTGGAAAACGGCAAAATATTGCCTAATTCGATGATATTTTGTTTAAGTCACATAAAGGAAAAGGGGATGATAAACGTCAAAATATTGCTAAATTCGATGATTTTTCGTACGAAACAAAAGGCAAGAAAACTTGCTTAAAATGCAATATTATGCGAAATTCTGAGATTTGAAGGCCAAATCACATATCGTGATACTACATGAAATAGTATCGAAATATTGGTAAAAATGAATTTAGTTACGTAATATCAAACTACATGAAAAACGTGAAAAAAGTCAATATTTAACCATATTTGAGGATTTTAACTTCAAATCATAGAGCGAGGTTTCGTATTATTTAGATCCAAGAATAGACATATGACAATGTTGTTTCCAATACAAATGATAAAAATCAATGTGTTTTCATTAGAATTAACTAAAATGTTCCTGATTTTCCGTTTATATTACCGAGGGAAGATGTACACGTAAAACCGCTCTAATCCGGCTGAAACGTCGATATATGGAATAAAAACCGAACTTCTTCCCTTTTCAATATCTTACTCAGTATTTTAACGAGAAACAAATAGATGATTGAAAATGAAGTATTTAAGGTTATTATCTAATCAATTATGTGTTTGCATCATTTTTATCGTATATATATGAATTAATACCCATAGACTGAAAATTCACAAAAACGTGGAAAACGGCAAAATATTGCCTAATTCGATGATATTTTGTTTAAGTCACATAAAGGAAAAGGGGATGATAAACGTCAAAATATTGCTAAATTCGATGATTTTTCGTACGAAACAAAATGCAAGAAAACTTGCTTAAAATGCATTATTATGCGAAATTCTGAGATTTGAAGGCCAAATCACATATCGTGATACTACATGAAATAGAATCGAAATATTGGTAAAATCAATATATTTACGTAGTATCAAACTACAGGAAAAACGTGAAAAAAGTCACTATTTAACTATATTTGAGGATTTTAACTTCAAATCATAGAGAGAGGTTTCGTATTATTTAGATCCAAGAAAAGACATATGACAATGTTGTTTCCAATACAAATTATAAAAATCAATGTGTTTTCATTAGAATTAACTAAAATGTTCCTGATTTTCCGTTTATATTACCGACGGAAGATGTACACGTAAAACCGCTCTAATCCGGCTGAAACGTCGATATATGCAATAAAAACCGAACTTCTCCCCTTTTCATTTCCTTACTCAGTGTTTTAACGAGAAACAAATAGTTGATTGAAAATGAAGTATTTAAGGTTATTATCTAATCAATTATGTGTTTGCATAATTTTTATCGTATATATATGAAATAATACCCATAGAGTGAAAATTCACAAAAACGTGGAAAAACCGCAAAATATTGCCTAATTCGATGATATTTTGTTTAAATCAAATAAAGGAAAAGGGGATGATAAACGTCAAAATATTGCTAAATTCGATGATTTTTCGTACGAAACAAAAGGCAAGAAAACTTGCTTAAAATGCAATATTATGCGAAATTCTGAGATTTGAAGGCCAAATCACATATCGTGATACTACATGAAATAGAATCTAAATATTGGTAAAAATGAATATATTTACGTAGTATCAAACTACATGAAAAACGTGAAAAAAGTCACTATTTAACCATATTTGAGGATTTTAACTTCAAATCATAGAGCGAGGTTTCGTACTATTTAGATCCAAGAATAGACATATGACAATGTTGTTTCCAATACAAATGATAAAAATCAATGTGTTTTCATTAGAATTAACTAAAATGTTCCTGATTTTCCGTTTATATTACCGAGGGAAGATGTACACGTAAAACCGCTCTAATCCGGCTGAAACGTCGATATATGGAATAAAAACCGAACTTCTTCCCTTTTCAATATCTTACTCAGTAT
Organism: Procambarus clarkii; assembly: GCF_040958095.1. NCBI lineage: Eukaryota > Metazoa > Arthropoda > Malacostraca > Decapoda > Cambaridae > Procambarus > Procambarus clarkii. The sequence continues at coordinate 2,368,200 of NC_091229.1, forward strand.
TTTAACGAGAAACAAATAGATGATTGAAAATGAAGTATTTAAGGTTATTACCTAATCAATTATGTGTTTGCGTCATTTTTATCGTATATAAAATGAATTAATACCCATAGACTGAAAATTCACAAAAACGTAGAAAACGGCAAAATATTGCCTAATTCGATGATATTTTGTTTAAGTCACATAAAGGAAAATGGGATGATAAACGTCAAAATATTGCTAAATTCGATGATTTTTCGTACGAAACAAAATGCAAGAAAACTTGCTTAAAATGCAATATTATGCGAAATTCTGAGATTTGAAGGCCAAATCACATATCGTGATACTACATGAAATAGAATCGAAATATTGGTAAAAATGAATATATTTACGTAGTATCAAACTACATGAAAAACGTGAAAAAAGTCACTATTTAACCATATTTGAGGATTTTAACTTCAAATCATAGAGCGAGGTTTCGTATTATTTAGATCCAAGAAAAGACATATGACAATGTTGTTTCCAATACAAATTATAAAAATCAATGTGTTTTCATTAGAATTAACTAAAATGTTCCTGATTTTTCGTATATATTACCGAGGGAAGATGTACACGTAAAACCGCTCTAATCCGGCTGAAACGTCGATATATGCAATAAAAACCGAACTTCTCCCCTTTTCATTATCTTACTCAGTATTTTAACGAGAAACAAATAGATGATTGAAAATGAAGTATTTAAGGTTATTATCTAATCAATTATGTGTTTGCATTCATTTTTATCGTATATATATGAATTAATACCCATAGACTGAAAATTCACAAAAACGTGGAAAACGGCAAAATATTGCCTAATTCGATGATATTTTGTTTAAGTCACATAAAGGAAAAGGGGATGATAAACGTCAAAATATTGCTAAATTCGATGATTTTTCGTACGAAACAAAAGGCAAGAAAACTTGCCTAAAATGCAATATTATGCGAAATTCTGAGATTTGAAGGCCAAATCACATATCGTGATACCACATGAAATAGTATCGAAATATTGGTAAAAATGAATATATTTACGTAATATCAAACTACATGAAAAACGTGAAAAAAGTCAATATTTAACCATATTTGAGGATTTTAACTTCAAATCATAGAGCGAGGTTTCGTATTATTTAGATCCAAGAATAGACATATGACAATGTTGTTTCCAATACAAATTGATAAAAATCAATGTGTTTTCATTAGAATTAACTAAAATGTTCCTGATTTTCCGTTTATATTACCGAGGGAAGATGTACACGTAAAACCGCTCTAATCCGGCTGAAACGTCGATATATGCAATAAAAACCGAACTTCTTCCCTTTTCAATATCTTACTCAGTATTTTAACGAGAAACAAATAGATAATTGAAAATGAAGTATTTAAGGTTATTATCTAATCAATTATGTGTTTGCATCATTTTTATCGTATATATATGAATTAATACCCATAGACTGAAAATTCACAAAAACGTGGAAAACGGCAAAATATTGCCTAATTCGATGATATTTTGTTTAAGTCACATAAAGGAAAAGGGGATGATAAACGTCAAAATATTGCTAAATTCGATGATTTTTCGTACGAAACAAAATGCAAGAAAACTTGCTTAAAATGCATTATTATGCGAAATTCTGAGATTTGAAGGCCAAATCACATATCGTGATACTACATGAAATAGAATCGAAATATTGGTAAAAATCAATATATTTACGTAGTATCAAACTACAGGAAAAACGTGAAAAAGTCACTATTTAACCATATTTGAGGATTTTAACTTCAAATCATAGAGAGAGGTTTCATATTATTTAGATCCAAGAAAAGATATATGACAATGTTGTTTCCAATACAAATGATAAAAATCAATGTTTTTTCATTCAGTATTAACTAAAATGTTCCTGATTTTCCGTTTGTATTACCGATGGAAGATGTACACGTAAAATCGCTCTATTCTGGCTGAAACGTCGATATATGCAATAAAAACAGAACTTCTCCCCTTTTCAATATCTTACTCAGTATTTTAACGAGAAACAAATAGATGATTGAAAATGAAGTATTTAAGGTTATTACCTAATCAATTATGTGTTTGCAGTCATTTTTATCGTATATATAATGAATTAATACCCATAGACTGAAAATTCACAAAAACGTAGAAAAACGGCAAAATATTGCCTAATTCGATAATATTTTGTTTAAGTCACATAAAGGAAAATGGGATGATAAACGTCAAAATATTGCTAAATGCGATGATTTTTCGTACGAAACAAAATGCAAGAAAACTTGCTTAAAATGCAATATTATGCGAAATTCTGAGATTTGAAGGCCAAATCACATATCGTGATACTACATGAAATAGAATCGAAATATTGGTAAAAATGAATATATTTACGTAGTATCAAACTACATGAAAACGTGAAAAAAGTCACTATTTAACCATATTTGAGGATTTTAACTTCAAATCATAGAGCGAGGTTTCGTATTATTTAGATCCAAGAAAAGACATATGACAATGTTGTTTCCAATACAAATTATAAAAATCAATGTGTTTTCATTAGAATTAACTAAAATGTTCCTGATTTTTCGTTTATATTACCGAGGGAAGATGTACACGTAAAACCGCTCTAATCCGGCTGAAACGTCGATATATGCAATAAAAACCGAACTTCTCCCCTTTTCATTATCTTACTCAGTATTTTAACGAGAAACAAATAGATGATTGAAAATGAAGTATTTAAGGTTATTATCTAATCAATTATGTGTTTGCATCATTTTTATCGTATATATATGAATTAATACCCATAGACTGAAAATTCACAAAAACGTGGAAAACGGCAAAATATTGCCTAATTCGATGATATTTTGTTTAAGTCACATAAAGGAAAAGGGGATGATAAACGTCAAAATATTGCTAAATTCGATGATTTTTCGTACGAAACAAAAGGCAAGAAAACTTGCTTAAAATGCAATATTATGCGAAATTCTGAGATTTGAAGGCCAAATCACATATCGTGATACTACATGAAATAGTATCGAAATATTGGTAAAAATGAATTTAGTTACGTAATATCAAACTACATGAAAAACGTGAAAAAAGTCAATATTTAACCATATTTGAGGATTTTAACTTCAAATCATAGAGCGAGGTTTCGTATTATTTAGATCCAAGAATAGACATATGACAATGTTGTTTCCAATACAAATGATAAAAATCAATGTGTTTTCATTAGAATTAACTAAAATGTTCCTGATTTTCCGTTTATATTACCGAGGGAAGATGTACACGTAAAACCGCTCTAATCCGGCTGAAACGTCGATATATGGAATAAAAACCGAACTTCTTCCCTTTTCAATATCTTACTCAGTATTTTAACGAGAAACAAATAGATGATTGAAAATGAAGTATTTAAGGTTATTATCTAATCAATTATGTGTTTGCATCATTTTTATCGTATATATATGAATTAATACCCATAGACTGAAAATTCACAAAAACGTGGAAAACGGCAAAATATTGCCTAATTCGATGATATTTTGTTTAAGTCACATAAAGGAAAAGGGGATGATAAACGTCAAAATATTGCTAAATTCGATGATTTTTCGTACGAAACAAAATGCAAGAAAACTTGCTTAAAATGCATTATTATGCGAAATTCTGAGATTTGAAGGCCAAATCACATATCGTGATACTACATGAAATAGAATCGAAATATTGGTAAAAATCAATATATTTACGTAGTATCAAACTACAGGAAAAACGTGAAAAAAGTCACTATTTAACCATATTTGAGGATTTTAACTTCAAATCATAGAGAGAGGTTTCGTATTATTTAGATCCAAGAAAAGACATATGACAATGTTGTTTCCAATACAAATGATAAAAATCAATGTGTTTTCATTAGAATTAACTAAAATGTTCCTGATTTTCCGTTTATATTACCGAGGGAAGATGTACACGTAAAACCGCTCTAATCCGGCTGAAACGTCGATATATGCAATAAAAACCGAACTTCTTCCCTTTTCAATATCTTACTCAGTATTTTAACGAGAAACAAATAGATGATTGAAAATGAAGTATTTAAGGTTATTATCTAATCAATTATGTGTTTGCATCATTTTTATCGTATATATATGAATTAATACCCATAGACTGAAAATTCACAAAAACGTGGAAAACGGCAAAATATTGCCTAATTCGATGATATTTTGTTTAAGTCACATAAAGGAAAAGGGGATGATAAACGCAAAATATTGCTAAATTCGATGATTTTTCGTACGAAACAAAGTGCAAGAAAACTTGCTTAAAATGCATTATTATGCGAAATTCTGAGATTTGAAGGCCAAATCACATATCGTGATACTACATGAAATAGAATCGAAATATTGGTAAAAATCAATATATTTACGTAGTATCAAACTACAGGAAAAACGTGAAAAAAGTCACTATTTAACCATATTTGAGGATTTTAACTTCAAATCATAGAGAGAGGTTTCGTATTATTTAGATCCAAGAAAAGACATATGACAATGTTGTTTCCAATACAAATTATAAAAATCAATGTGTTTTCATTAGAATTAACTAAAATGTTCCTGATTTTCCGTTTATATTACCGACGGAAGATGTACACGTAAAACCGCTCTAATCCGGCTGAAACGTCAATATATGCAATAAAAACCGAACTTCTCCCCTTTTCATTATCTTACTCAGTATTTTAACGAGAAACAAATAGTTGATTGAAAATGAAGTATTTAAGGTTATTATCTAATCAATTATGTGTTTGCATAATTTTTATCGTATATATATGAATTAATACCCATAGAGTGAAAATTCACAAAAACGTGGAAAAACCGCAAAATATTGCCTAATTCGATGATATTTTGTTTAAATCAAATAAAGGAAAAGGGGATGATAAACGTCAAAATATTGCTAAATTCGATGATTTTTCGTACGAAACAAAAGGCAAGAAAACTTGCTTAAAATGCAATATTATGCGAAATTCTGAGATTTGAAGGCCAAATCACATATCGTGATACTACATGAAATAGAATCTAAATATTGGTAAAAATGAATATATTTACGTAGTATCAAACTACATGAAAAACGTGAAAAAAGTCACTATTTAACCATATTTGAGGATTTTAACTTCAAATCATAGAGCGAGGTTTCGTATTATTTAGATCCAAGAAAAGACATATGACAATGTTGTTTCCAATACAAATGATAAAAACCAATGTTTTTTCATAAGTATTAACTAAAATGTTCCTGATTTTCCGTTTGTATTACCGATGGAAGATGTACACGAAAATCGCTCTATTCCGGCTGAAACGTCGATATATGCAATAAAAACAGAACTTCTCCCCTTTTCAATATCTTACTCAGTATTTTAACGAGAAACAAATAGATGATTGAAAATGAAGTATTTAAGGTTATTACCTAATCAATTATGTGTTTGCGTCATTTTTATCGTATATATAATGAATTAATACCCATAGACTGAAAATTCACAAAAACGTAGAAAACGGCAAAATATTGCCTAATTCCATGATATTTTGTTTAAGTCACATAAAGGAAAATGGGATGATAAACGTCAAAATATTGCTAAATTCGATGATTTTTCGTACGAAACAAAATGCAAGAAAACTTGCTTAAAATGCAATATTATGCGAAATTCTGAGATTTGAAGGCCAAATCACATATCGTGATACTACATGAAATAGAATCGAAATATTGGTAAAAATGAATATATTTACGTAGTATCAAACTACATGAAAAACGTGAAAAAAGTCACTATTTAACCATATTTGAGGATTTTAACTTCAAATCATAGAGCGAGGTTTCGTATTATTTAGATCCAAGAAAAGACATATGACAATGTTGTTTCCAATACAAATGATAAAAATCAATGTTTTTTCATAAGTATTAACTAAAATGTTCCTGATTTTCCGTTTGTATTACCGATGGAAGATATACACGAAAATCGCTCTATTCCGGCTGAAACGTCGATATATGCAATAAAAACAGAACTTCTCCCCTTTTCAATATCTTACTCAGTATTTTAACGAGAAACAAATAGATGATTGAAAATGAAGTATTTAAGGTTATTACCTAATCAATTATGTGTTTGCGTCATTTTTATCGTATATATAATGAATTAATACCCATAGACTGAAAATTCACAAAAACGTAGAAAACGGCAAAATATTGCCTAATTCGATGATATTTTGTTTAAGTCACATAAAGGAAAATGGGATGATAAACGTCAAAATATTGCTAAATTCGATGATTTTTCGTACGAAACAAAATGCAAGAAAACTTGCTTAAAATGCAATATTATGCGAAATTCTGAGATTTGAAGGCCAAATCACATATCGTGATACTACATGAAATAGAATCGAAATATTGGTAAAAATGAATATATTTACGTAGTATCAAACTACATGAAAAACGTGAAAAAAGTCACTATTTAACCATATTTGAGGATTTTAACTTCAAATCATAGAGCGAGGTTTCGTATTATTTAGATCCAAGAAAAGACATGACAATGTTGTTTCCAATACAAATGATAAAAATCAATGTTTTTTCATAAGTATTAACTAAAATGTTCCTGATTTTCCGTTTGTATTACCGATGGAAGATGTACACGAAAATCGCTCTATTCCGGCTGAAACGTCGATATATGCAATAAAAACAGAACTTCTCCCCTTTTCAATATCTTACTCAGTATTTTAACGAGAAACAAATAGATGATTGAAAATGAAGTATTTAAGGTTATTACCTAATCAATTATGTGTTTGCGTCATTTTTATCGTATATATAATGAATTAATACCCATAGACAGAAAATTCACAAAAACGTAGAAAACGGCAAAATATTGCCTAATTCGATGATATTTTGTTTAAGTCACATAAAGGAAAATGGGATGATAAACGTCAAAATATTGCTAAATTCGATGATTTTTCGTACGAAACAAAATGCAAGAAAACTTGCTTAAAATGCAATATTATGCGAAATTCTGAGATTTGAAGGCCAAATCACATATCGTGATACTACATGAAATAGAATCGAAATATTGGTAAAAATGAATATATTTACGTAGTATCAAACTACATGAAAAACGTGAAAAAAGTCACTATTTAACCATATTTGAGGATTTTAACTTCAAATCATAGAGCGAGGTTTCGTATTATTTAGATCCAAGAAAAGACATATGACAATGTTGTTTCCAATACAAATGATAAAAATCAATGTTTTTTCATAAGTATTAACTAAAATGTTCCTGATTTTCCGTTTGTATTACCGATGGAAGATGTACACGAAAATCGCTCTATTCCGGCTGAAACGTCGATATATGCAATAAAAACAGAACTTCTCCCCTTTTCAATATCTTACTCAGTATTTTAACGAGAAACAAATAGATGATTGAAAATGAAGTATTTAAGGTTATTACCTAATCAATTATGTGTTTGCGTCATTTTTATCGTATATATAATGAATTAATACCCATAGACTGAAAATTCACAAAAACGTAGAAAACGGCAAAATATTGCCTAATTCGATGATATTTTGTTTAAGTCACATAAAGGAAAATGGGATGATAAACGTCAAAATATTGCTAAATTCGATGATTTTTCGTACGAAACAAAATGCAAGAAAACTTGCTTAAAATGCAATATTATGCGAAATTCTGAGATTTGAAGGCCAAATCACATATCGTGATACTACATGAAATAGAATCGAAATATTGGTAAAAATGAATATATTTACGTAGTATCAAACTACATGAAAAACGTGAAAAAAGTCACTATTTAACCATATTTGAGGATTTTAACTTCAAATCATAGAGCGAGGTTTCGTATTATTTAGATCCAAGAAAAGACATATGACAATGTTGTTTCCAATACAAATTATAAAAATCAATGTGTTTTCATTAGAATTAACTAAAATGTTCCTGATTTTTCGTTTATATTACCGAGGGAAGATGTACACGTAAAACCGCTCTAATCCGGCTGAAACGTCGATATATGCAATAAAAACCGAACTTCTCCCCTTTTCATTATCTTACTCAGTATTTTAACGAGAAACAAATAGATAATTGAAAATGAAGTATTTAAGGTTATTATCTAATCAATTATGTGTTTGCATCATTTTTAACGTATATATATGAATTAATACCCATAGACTGAAAATTCACAAAAACGTGGAAAACGGCAAAATATTGCCTAATTCGATGATATTTTGTTTAAGTCACATAAAGGAAAAGGGGATGATAAACGTCAAAATATTGCTAAATTCGATGATTTTTCGTACGAAACAAAAGGCAAGAAAACTTGCTTAAAATGCAATATTATGCGAAATTCTGAGATTTGAAGGCCAAATCACATATCGTGATACTACATGAAATAGTATCGAAATATTGGTAAAAATGAATATATTTACGTAATATCAAACTACATGAAAAACGTGAAAAAAGTCAATATTTAACCATATTTGAGGATTTTAACTTCAAATCATAGAGCGAGGTTTCGTATTATTTAGATCCAAGAATAGACATATGACAATGTTGTTTCCAATACAAATGATAAAAATCAATGTGTTTTCATTAGAATTAACTAAAATGTTCCTGATTTTCCGTTTATATTACCGAGGGAAGATGTACACGTAAAACCGCTCTAATCCGGCTGAAACGTCGATATATGCAATAAAAACCGAACTTCTTCCCTTTTCAATATCTTACTCAGTATTTTAACGAGAAACATATAGATAATTGAAAATGAAGTATTTAAGGTTATTATCTAATCAATTATGTGTTTGCATCATTTTTATTGTATATATATGAATTAATACCCATAGACTGAAAATTCACAAAAACGTGGAAAACGGCAAAATATTGCCTAATTCGATGATATTTTGTTTAAGTCACATAAAGGAAAAGGGGATGATAAACGTCAAAATATTGCTAAATTCGATGATTTTTCGTACGAAACAAAATGCAAGAAAACTTGCTTAAAATGCATTATTATGCGAAATTCTGAGATTTGAAGGCCAAATCACATATCATGATACAACATGAAATAGAATCGAAATATTGGTAAAACTCAATATATTTACGTAGTATCAAACTACATGAAAAACGTGAAAAAAGTCACTATTTAACCATATTTGAGGATTTTAACTTCAAATCATAGAGAGAGGTTTCGTATTATTTAGATCCAAGAAAAGACATATGACAATGTTGTTTCCAATACAAATGATAAAAATGAATGTGTTTTCATTAGAATTAACTAAAATGTTCCTGATTTTCGTTGATATTACCGAGGGAAGATGTACACGTAAAACAGCTCTAATCCGGCTGAAACGTCGATATATGCAATAAAAACCGAACTTCTCCCCTTTTCAATATCTTACTCAGTATTTTACGAGAAACAAATAGATGATTGAAAATGAAGTATTTAAGGTTATTATCTAATCAATTATGTGTTTGCATAATTTTTATCGTATATATATGAAATAATACCCATAGAGTGAAAATTCACAAAAACGTGGAAAAACCGCAAAATATTGCCTAATTCGATGATATTTTGTTTAAATCAAATAAAGGAAAAGGGGATGATTAACGTCAAAATATTGCTAAATTCGATGATTTTTCGTACGAAACAAAAGGCAAGAAAACTTGCTTAAAATGCAATATTATGCGAAATTCTGAGATTTGAAGGCCAAATCATATATCGTGATACTACATGAAATAGAATCTAAATATTGGTAAAAATGAATATATTTACGTAGTATCAAACTACATGAAAAACGTGAAAAAAGTCACTATTTAACCATATTTGAGGATTTTAACTTCAAATCATAGAGCGAGGTTTCGTATTATTTAGATCCAAGAATAGACATATGACAATGTTGTTTCCAATACAAATGATAAAAATCAATGTGTTTTCATTAGAATTAACTAAAATGTTCCTGATTTTCCGTTTATATTACCGAGGGAAGATGTACACGTAAAACCGCTCTAATCCGGCTGAAACGTCGATATATGCAATAAAAACCGAACTTCTTCCCTTTTCAATATCTTACTCAGTATTTTAACGAGAAACAAATAGATAATTGAAAATGAAGTATTTAAGGTTATTATCTAATCAATTATGTGTTTGCATCATTTTTATTGTATATATATGAATTAATACCCATAGACTGAAAATTCACAAAAAAGTGGAAAACGGCAAAATATTGCCTAATTCGATGATATTTTGTTTAAGTCACATAAAGGAAAAGGGGATGATAAACGTCAAAATATTGCTAAATTCGAGGATTTTTCGTACGAAACAAAATGCAAGAAAACTTGCTTAAAATGCATTATTATGCGAAATTCTGAGATTTGAAGGCCAAATCACATATCGTGATACTACATGAAATAGAATCGAAATATTGGTAAAAATCAATATATTTACGTAGTATCAAACTACAGGAAAAACGTGAAAAAAGTCACTATTTAACCATATTTGAGGATTTTAACTTCAAATCATAGAGAGAGGTTTCGTATTATTTAGATCCAAGAAAAGACATATGACAATGTTGTTTCCAATACAAATTATAAAAATCAATGTGTTTTCATTAGAATTAACTAAAATGTTCCTGATTTTCCGTTTATATTACCGACGGAAGATGTACACGTAAAACCGCTCTAATCCGGCTGAAACGTCGATATATGCAATAAAAACCGAACTTCTCCCCTTTTCATTATCTTACTCAGTATTTTAACGAGAAACAAATAGTTGATTGAAAATGAAGTATTTAAGGTTATTATCTAATCAATTATGTGTTTGTATAATTTTTATCGTATATATATGAATTAATACCCATAGACTGAAAATTCACAGAAACGTGGAAAACGGCAAAATATTGCCTAATTCGATGATATTTTGTTTAAGTCACATAAAGGAAAAGGGGATGATAAACGTCAAAATATTGCTAAATTCGATGATTTTTCGTACGAAACAAAAGGCAAGAAAACTTGCTTAAAATGCAATATTATGCGAAATTCTGAGATTTGAAGGCCAAATCACATATCGTGATACTACATGAAATAGAATCGAAATATTGGTAAAAATGAATATATTTACGTAATATCAAACTACATGAAAAACGTGAAAAAAGTCAATATTTAACCATATTTGAGGATTTTAACTTCAAATCATAGAGAGAGGTTTCATATTATTTAGATCCAAGAAAAGATATATGACAATGTTGTTTCCAATACAAATGATAAAAATGAATGTGTTTTCATTAGAATTAACTAAAATGTTCCTGATTTTCGTTTATATTACCGAGGGAAGATGTACACGTAAAACCGCTCTAATCTGGCTGAAACGTCGATATATGCAATAAAAACCGAACTTCTCCCCTTTTCAATATCTTACTCAGTATTTTACGAGAAACAAATAGATGACTGAAAATGAAGTATTTAAGGTTATTATCTAATCAATTATGTGTTTGCATAATTTTTATCGTATATATATGAAATAATACCCATAGAGTAAAAATTCACAAAAACGTGGAAAAACGCAAAATATTGCCTAATTCGATGATATTTTGTTTAAATCAAATAAAGGAAAAGGGGATGATAAACGTCAAAATATTGCTAAATTCGATGATTTTTCGTACGAAACAAAAGGCAAGAAAACTTGCTTAAAATGCAATATTATGCGAAATTCTGAGATTTGAAGGCCAAATCACATATCGTGATACTACATGAAATAGAATCTAAATATTGGTAAAAATGAATATATTTACGTAGTATCAAACTACATGAAAAACGTGAAAAAGTCACTATTTAACCATATTTGAGGATTTTAACTTCAAATCATAGAGCGAGGTTTCGTATTATTTAGATCCAAGAAAAGACATATGACAATGTTGTTTCCAATACAAATGATAAAAATCAATGTTTTTTCATAAGTATTAACTAAAATGTTCCTGATTTTCCGTTTGTATTACCGATGGAAGATGTACACGAAAATCGCTCTATTCCGGCTGAAACGTCGATATATGCAATTAAAACAGAACTTCTCCCCTTTTCAATATCTTACTCAGTATTTTAACGAGAAACAAATAGATGATTGAAAATGAAGTATTTAAGGTTATTACCTAATCAATTATGTGTTTGCGTCATTTTTATCGTATATATATTGAATTAATACCCATAGACTGAAAATTCACAAAAACGTAGAAAACGGCAAAATATTGCCTAATTCGATGATATTTTGTTTAAGTCACATAAAGGAAAATGGGATGATAAACGTCAAAATATTGCTAAATTCGATGATTTTTCGTACGAAACAAAATGCAAGAAAACTTGCTTAAAATGCAATATTATGCGAAATTCTGAGATTTGAAGGCCAAATCACATATCGTGATACTACATGAAATAGAATCGAAATATTGGTAAAAATGAATATAGTAGTATCAAACTACATGAAAAACGTGAAAAAAGTCACTATTTAACCATATTTGAGGATTTTAACTTCAAATCATAGAGCGAGGTTTCGTATTATTTTGATCCAAGAAAAGACATATGACAATGTTGTTTCCAATACAAATTATAAAAATCAATGTGTTTTCATTAGAATTAACTAAAATATTCCTGATTTTTCGTTTATATTACCGAGGGAAGATGTACACGTAAAACCGCTCTAATCCGGCTGAAACGTCGATATATGCAATAAAAACCGAACTTCTCCCCTTTTCATTATCTTACTCAGTATTTTAACGAGAAACAAATAGATGATTGAAAATGAAGTATTTAAGGTTATTATCTAATCAATTATGTGTTTGCATCATTTTTATCGTATATATATGAATACCCATATACCCATAGACTGAAAATTCACAAAAACGTGGAAAACGGCAAAATATTGCCTAATTCGATGATATTTTGTTTAAGTCACATAAAGGAAAAGGGGATGATAAACGTCAAAATATTGCTAAATTCGATGATTTTTCGTACGAAACAAAAGGCAAGAAAACTTGCCTAAAATGCAATATTATGCGAAATTCTGAGATTTGAAGGCCAAATCACATATCGTGATACTACATGAAATAGTATCGAAATATTGGTAAAAATGAATATATTTACGTAATATCAAACTACATGAAAAACGTGAAAAAAGTCAATATTTAACCATATTTGAGGATTTTAACTTCAAATCATAGAGCGAGGTTTCGTATTATTTAGATCCAAGAATAGACATATGACAATGTTGTTTCCAATACAAATGATAAAAATCAATGTGTTTTCATTAGAATTAACTAAAATGTTCCTGATTTTTCGTTTATATTACCGAGGGAAGATGTACACGTAAAACCGCTCTAATCCGGCTGAAACGTCGATATATGCAATAAAAACCGAACTTCTCCCCTTTTCATTATCTTACTCAGTATTTTAACGAGAAACAAATAGATGATTGAAAATGAAGTATTTAAGGTTATTATCTAATCAATTATGTGTTTGCATCATTTTTATCGTATATATATGAATACCCATATACCCATAGACTGAAAATTCACAAAAACGTGGAAAACGGCAAAATATTGCCTAATTCGATGATATTTTGTTTAAGTCACATAAAGGAAAAGGGGATGATAAACGTCAAAATATTGCTAAATTCGATGATTTTTCGTACGAAACAAAAGGCAAGAAAACTTGCCTAAAATGCAATATTATGCGAAATTCTGAGATTTGAAGGCCAAATCACATATCGTGATACTACATGAAATAGTATCGAAATATTGGTAAAAATGAATATATTTACGTAATATCAAACTACATGAAAAACGTGAAAAAAGTCAATATTTAACCATATTTGAGGATTTTAACTTCAAATCATAGAGCGAGGTTTCGTATTATTTAGATCCAAGAATAGACATATGACAATGTTGTTTCCAATACAAATGATAAAAATCAATGTGTTTTCATTAGAATTAACTAAAATGTTCCTGATTTTCCGTTTATATTACCGAGGGAAGATGTACACGTAAAACCGCTCTAATCCGGCTGAAACGTCGATATATGCAATAAAAACCGAACTTCTTCCCTTTTCAATATCTTACTCAGTATTTTAACGAGAAACAAATAGATAATTGAAAATGAAGTATTTAAGGTTATTATCTAATCAATTATGTGTTTGCATCATTTTTATTGTATATATGAATTAATACCCATAGACTGAAAATTCACAAAAACGTGGAAAACGGCAAAATATTGCCTAATTCGATGATATTTTGTTTAAGTCACATAAAGGAAAAGGGGATGATAAACGTCAAAATATTGCTAAATTCGATGATTTTTCGTACGAAACAAAATGCAAGAAAACTTGCTTAAAATGCATTATTATGCGAAATTCTGAGATTTGAAGGCCAAATCACATATCGTGATACTACATGAAATAGAATCGAAATATTGGTAAAAATCAATATATTTACGTAGTATCAAACTACAGGAAAAACGTGAAAAAAGTCACTATTTAACCATATTTGAGGATTTTAACTTCAAATCATAGAGAGAGGTTTCGTATTATTTAGATCCAAGAAAAGACATATGACAATGTTGTTTCCAATACAAATTATAAAAATCAATGTGTTTTCATTAGAATTAACTAAAATGTTCCTGATTTTCCGTTTATATTACCGACGGAAGATGTACACGTAAAACCGCTCTAATCCGGCTGAAACGTCGATATATGCAATAAAAACCGAACTTCTCCCCTTTTCATTATCTTACTCAGTATTTTAACGAGAAACAAATAGTTGATTGAAAATGAAGTATTTAAGGTTATTATCTAATCAATTATGTGTTTGCATAATTTTTATCGCATATATATGAATTAATACCCATAGACTGAAAATTCACAGAAACGTGGAAAACGGCAAAATATTGCCTAATTCGATGATATTTTGTTTAAGTCACATAAAGGAAAAGGGGATGATAAACGTCAAAATATTGCTAAATTCGATAATTTTTCGTACGGAACAAAAGGCAAGAAAACTTGCTTAAAATGCAATATTATGCGAAATTCTGAGATTTGAAGGCCAAATCACATATCGTGATACTACATGAAATAGAATCGAAATATTGGTAAAAATGAATATATTTACGTAATATCAAACTACATGAAAAACGTGAAAAAAGTCAATATTTAACCATATTTGAGGATTTTAACTTCAAATCATAGAGAGAGGTTTCATATTATTTAGATCCAAGAAAAGATATATGACAATGTTGTTTCCAATACAAATGATAAAAATGAATGTGTTTTCATTAGAATTAACTAAAATGTTCCTGATTTTCGTTTATATTACCGAGGGAAGATGTACACGTAAAACTGCTCTAATCTGGCTGAAACGTCGATATATGCAATAAAAACCGAACTTCTCCCCTTTTCAATATCTTACTCAGTATTTTACGAGAAACAAATAGATGACTGAAAATGAAGTATTTAAGGTTATTATCTAATCAATTATGTGTTTGCATAATTTTTATCGTATATATATGAAATAATACCCATAGAGTAAAAATTCACAAAAACGTGGAAAAACCGCAAAATATTGCCTAATTCGATGATATTTTGTTTAAATCAAATAAAGGAAAAGGGGATGATAAACGTCAAAATATTGCTAAATTCGATGATTTTTCGTACGAAACAAAAGGCAAGAAAACTTGCTTAAAATGCAATATTATGCGAAATTCTGAGATTTGAAGGCCAAATCACATATCGTGATACTACATGAAATAGAATCTAAATATTGGTAAAAATGAATATATTTACGTAGTATCAAACTACATGAAAAACGTGAAAAAGTCACTATTTAACCATATTTGAGGATTTTAACTTCAAATCATAGAGCGAGGTTTCGTATTATTTAGATCCAAGAAAAGACATATGACAATGTTGTTTCCAATACAAATGATAAAAATCAATGTTTTTTCATAAGAATTAACTAAAATGTTCCTGATTTTCCGTTTGTATTACCGATGGAAGATGTACACGAAAATCGCTCTATTCCGGCTGAAACGTCGATATATGCAATAAAAACAGAACTTCTCCCCTTTTCAATATCTTACTCAGTATTTTAACGAGAAACAAATAGATGATTGAAAATGAAGTATTTAAGGTTATTACCTAATCAATTATGTGTTTGCGTCATTTTTATCGTATATATAATGAATTAATACCCATAGACTGAAAATTCACAAAAACGTAGAAAACGGCAAAATATTGCCTAATTCGATGATATTTTGTTTAAGTCACATGAAGGAAAATGGGATGATAAACGTCAAAATATTGCTAAATTCGATGATTTTTCGTACGAAACAAAATGCAAGAAAACTTGCTTAAAATGCAATATTATGCGAAATTCTGAGATTTGAAGGCCAAATCACATATCGTGATACTACATGAAATAGAATCGAAATATTGGTAAAAATGAATATATTTACGTAGTATCAAACTACATGAAAAACGTGAAAAAAGTCACTATTTAACCATATTTGAGGATTTTAACTTCAAATCATAGAGCGAGGTTTCGTATTATTTAGATCCAAGAAAAGACATATGACAATGTTGTTTCCAATACAAATTATAAAAATCAATGTGTTTTCATTAGAATTAACTAAAATGTTCCTGATTTTTCGTTTATATTACCGAGGGAAGATGTACACGTAAAACCGCTCTAATCCGGCTGAAACGTCGATATATGCAATAAAAACCGAACTTCTTCCCTTTTCAATATCTTACTCAGTATTTTAACGAGAAACAAATAGATAACTGAAAATGAAGTATTTAAGGTTATTATCTAATCAATTATGTGTTTGCATCATTTTTATTGTATATATATGAATTAATACCCATAGACTGAAAATTCACAAAAACGTGGAAAACGGCAAAATATTGCCTAATTCGATGATATTTTGTTTAAGTCACATAAAGGAAAAGGGGATGATAAACGTCAAAATATTGCTAGATTCGATTATTTTTCGTACGAAACAAAATGCAAGAAAACTTGCTTAAAATGCATTATTATGCGAAATTCTGAGATTTGAAGGCCAAATCACATATCGTGATACTACATGAAATAGAATCGAAATATTGGTAAAAATCAATATATTTACGTAGTATCAAACTACAGGAAAAACGTGAAAAAAGTCACTATTTAACCATATTTGAGGATTTTAACTTCAAATCATAGAGAGAGGTTTCGTATTATTTAGATCCAAGAAAAGACATATGACAATGTTGTTTCCAATACAAATGATAAAAATCAATGTTTTTTCATAAGTATTAACTAAAATGTTCCTGATTTTCCGTTTGTATTACCGATGGAAGATGTACACGAAAATCGCCCTATTCCGGCTGAAACGTCGATATATGCAATAAAAACAGAACTTCTCCCCTTTTCAATATCTTACTCAGTATTTTAACGAGAAACAAATAGATGATTGAAAATGAAGTATTTAAGGTTATTACCTAATCAATTATGTGTTTGCGTCATTTTTATCGTATATATAATGAATTAATACCCATAGACTGAAAATTCACAAAAACGTAGAAAACGGCAAAATATTGCCTAATTCGATGATATTTTGTTTAAGTCACGTGAAGGAAAATGGGATGATAAACGTCAAAATATTGCTAAATTCGATGATTTTTCGTACGAAACAAAATGCAAGAAAACTTGCTTAAAATGCAATATTATGCGAAATTCTGAGATTTGAAGGCCAAATCACATATCGTGATACTACATGAAATAGAATCGAAATATTGGTAAAAATGAATATATTTACGTAGTATCAAACTACATGAAAAACGTGAAAAAAGTCACTATTTAACCATATTTGAGGATTTTAACTTCAAATCATAGAGCGAGGTTTCGTATTATTTTGATCCAAGAAAAGACATATGACAATGTTGTTTCCAATACAAATTATAAAAATCAATGTGTTTTCATTAGAATTAACTAAAATGTTCCTGATTTTTCGTTTATATTACCGAGGGAAGATGTACACGTAAAACCGCTCTAATCCGGCTGAAACGTCGATATATGCAATAAAAACCGAACTTCTCCCCTTTTCATTATCTTACTCAGTATTTTAACGAGAAACAAATAGATGATTGAAAATGAAGTATTTAAGGTTATTATCTAATCAATTATGTGTTTGCATCATTTTTATCGTATATATATGAATACCCATATACCCATTGACTGAAAATTCCCAAAAACGTGGAAAACGGACAAATATTGCCTAATTCGATGATATTTTGTTTAAGTCACATAAAGGAAAAGGGGATGATAAACGTCAAAATATTGCTAAATTCGATGATTTTTCGTACGAAACAAAAGGCAAGAAAACTTGCCTAAAATGCAATATTATGCGAAATTCTGAGATTTGAAGGCCAAATCACATATCGTGATACTACATGAAATAGTATTGAAATATTGGTAAAAATGAATATATTTACGTAATATCAAACTACATGAAAAACGTGAAAAAAGTCAATATTTAACCATATTTGAGGATTTTACATTCAAATCATAGAGCGAGGTTTCGTATTATTTAGATCCAAGAATAGACATATGACAATGTTGTTTCCAATACAAATGATAAAAATCAATGTGTTTTCATTAGAATTAACTAAAATGTTCCTGATTTTCCGTTTATATTACCGAGGGAAGATGTACACGTAAAACCGCTCTAATCCGGCTGAAACGTCGATATATGCAATAAAAACCAAACTTCTTCCCTTTTCAATATCTTACTCAGTATTTTAACGAGAAACAAATAGATAATTGAAAATGAAGTATTTAAGGTTATTATCTAATCAATTATGTGTTTGCATCATTTTTATTGTATATATATGAATTAATACCCATAGACTGAAAATTCACAAAAACGTGGAAAACGGCAAAATATTGCCTAATTCGATGATATTTTGTTTAAGTCACATAAAGGAAAAGGGGATGATAAACGTCAAAATATTGCTAAATTCGATGATTTTTCGTACGAAACAAAATGCAAGAAAACTTGCTTAAAATGCATTATTATGCGAAATTCTGAGATTTGAAGGCCAAATCACATATCGTGATACTACATGAAATAGAATCGAAATATTGGTAAAAATCAATATATTTACATAGTATCAAACTACAGGAAAAACGTGAAAAAAGTCACTATTTAACCATATTTGAGGATTTTAACTTCAAATCATAGAGAGAGGTTTCGTATTATTTAGATCCAAGAAAAGACATATGACAAGTTGTTTCCAATACAAATTATAAAAATCAATGTGTTTTCATTAGAATTAACTAAAATGTTCCTGATTTTCCGTTTATATTACCGACGGAAGATGTACACGTAAAACCGCTCTAATCCGGCTGAAACGTCGATATATGGAATAAAAACCGAACTTCTCCCCTTTTCATTATCTTACTCAGTATTTTAACGAGAAACAAATAGTTGATTGAAAATGAAGTATTTAAGGTTATTATCTAATCAATTATGTGTTTGCATAATTTTTATCGTATATATATGAATTAATACCCATAGACTGAAAATTCACAGAAACGTGGAAAACGGCAAAATATTGCCTAATTCGATGATATTTTGTTTAAGTCACATAAAGGAAAAGGGGATGATAAACGTCAAAATATTGCTAAATTCGATGATTTTTCGTACGAAACAAAAGGCAAGAAAACTTGCTTAAAATGCAATATTATGCGAAATTCTGAGATTTGAAGGCCAAATCACATATCGTGATACTACATGAAATAGAATCGAAATATTGGTAAAAATGAATATATTTACGTAATATCAAACTACATGAAAAACGTGAAAAAAGTCAATATTTAACCATATTTGAGGATTTTAACTTCAAATCATAGAGAGAGGTTTCATATTATTTAGATCCAAGAAAAGATATATGACAATGTTGTTTCCAATACAAATGATAAAAATCAATGTTTTTTCATAAGTATTAACTAAAATGTTCCTGATTTTCCGTTTGTATTACCGATGGAAGATGTACACGAAAATCGCTCTATTCCGGCTGAAACGTCGATATATGCAATAAAAACAGAACTTCTCCCCTTTTCAATATCTTACTCAGTATTTTAACGAGAAACAAATAGATGATTGAAAATGAAGTATTTAAGGTTATTACCTAATCAATTATGTGTTTGCGTCATTTTTATCGTATATATATTGAATTAATACCCATAGACAGAAAATTCACAAAAACGTAGAAAACGGCAAAATATTGCCTAATTCGATGATATTTTGTTTAAGTCACATAAAGGAAAATGGGATGATAAACGTCAAAATATTGCTAAATTCGATGATTTTTCGTACGAAACAAAATGCAAGAAAACTTGCTTAAAATGCAATATTATGCGAAATTCTGAGATTTGAAGGCCAAATCACATATCGTGATACTACTTGAAATAGAATCGAAATATTGGTAAAAATGAATATATTTACGTAGTATCAAACTACATGAAAAACGTGAAAAAAGTCTCTATTTAACCATATTTGAGGATTTTAACTTCAAATCATAGAGCGAGGTTTCGTATTATTTAGATCCAAGAAAAGACATATGACAATGTTGTTTCCAATACAAATTATAAAAATCAATGTGTTTTCATTAGAATTAACTAAAATGTTCCTGATTTTTCGTTTATATTACCGAGGGAAGATGTACACGTAAAACCGCTCTAATCCGGCTGAAACGTCGATATATGCAATAAAAACCGAACTTCTCCCCTTTTCATTATCTTACTCAGTATTTTAACGAGAAACAAATAGATGATTGAAAATGAAGTATTTAAGGTTATTATCTAATCAATTATGTGTTTGCATCATTTTTATCGTATATATATGAATTAATACCCATAGACTGAAAATTCACAAAAACGTGGAAAACGGCAAAATATTGCCTAATTCGATGATATTTTGTTTAAGTCACATAAAGGAAAAGGGGATGATAAACGTCAAAATATTGCTAAATTCGATGATTTTTCGTACGAAACAAAAGGCAAGAAAACTTGCCTAAAATGCAATATTATGCGAAATTCTGAGATATGAAGGCCAAATCACATATCGTGATACTACATGAAATAGTATCGAAATATTGGTAAAAATGAATATATTTACGTAATATCAAACTACATGAAAAACGTGAAAAAAGTCAATATTTAACCATATTTGAGGATTTTAACTTCAAATCATAGAGCGAGGTTTCGTATTATTTAGATCCAAGAATAGACATATGACAATGTTGTTTCCAATACAAATGATAAAAATCAATGTGTTTTCATTAGAATTAACTAAAATGTTCCTGATTTTCCGTTTATATTACCGAGGGAAGATGTACACGTAAAACCGCTCTAATCCGGCTGAAACGTCGATATATGCAATAAAAACCGAACTTCTTCCCTTTTCAATATCTTACTCAGTATTTTAACGAGAAACAAATAGATAATTGAAAATGAAGTATTTAAGGTTATTATCTAATCAATTATGTGTTTGCATCATTTTTATTGTATATATATGAATTAATACCCATAGACTGAAAATTCACAAAAACGTGGAAAACGGCAAAATATTGCCTAATTCGATGATATTTTGTTTAAGTCACATAAAGGAAAAGGGGATGATAAACGTCAAAATATTGCTAAATTCGATGATTTTTCGTACGAAACAAAATGCAAGAAAACTTGCTTAAAATGCATTATTATGCGAAATTCTGAGATTTGAAGGCCAAATCACATATCGTGATACTACATGAAATAGAATCGAAATATTGGTAAAAATCAATATATTTACGTAGTATCAAACTACAGGAAAAACGTGAAAAAAGTCACTATTTAACCATATTTGAGGATTTTAACTTCAAATCATAGAGAGAGGTTTCGTATTATTTAGATCCAAGAAAAGACATATGACAATGTTGTTTCCAATACAAATTATAAAAATCAATGTGTTTTCATTAGAATTAACTAAAATGTTCCTGATTTTCCGTTTATATTACCGACGGAAGATGTACACGTAAAACCGCTCTAATCCGGCTGAAACGTCGATATATGCAATAAAAACCGAACTTCTCCCCTTTTCATTATCTTACTCAGTATTTTAACGAGAAACAAATAGTTGATTGAAAATGAAGTATTTAAGGTTATTATCTAATCAATTATGTGTTTGCATAATTTTTATCGCATATATATGAATTAATACCCATAGACTGAAAATTCACAGAAACGTGGAAAACGGCAAAATATTGCCTAATTCGATGATATTTTGTTTAAGTCACATAAAGGAAAAGGGGATGATAAACGTCAAAATATTGCTAAATTCGATAATTTTTCGTACGGAACAAAAGGCAAGAAAACTTGCTTAAAATGCAATATTATGCGAAATTCTGAGATTTGAAGGCCAAATCACATATCGTGATACTACATGAAATAGAATCGAAATATTGGTAAAAATGAATATATTTACGTAATATCAAACTACATGAAAAACGTGAAAAAAGTCAATATTTAACCATATTTGAGGATTTTAACTTCAAATCATAGAGAGAGGTTTCATATTATTTAGATCCAAGAAAAGATATATGACAATGTTGTTTCCAATACAAATGATAAAAATGAATGTGTTTTCATTAGAATTAACTAAAATGTTCCTGATTTTCGTTTATATTACCGAGGGAAGATGTACACGTAAAACCGCTCTAATCTGGCTGAAACGTCGATATATGCAATAAAAACCGAACTTCTCCCCTTTTCAATATCTTACTCAGTATTTTACGAGAAACAAATAGATGACTGAAAATGAAGTATTTAAGGTTATTATCTAATCAATTATGTGTTTGCATAATTTTTATCGTATATATATGAAATAATACCCATAGAGTGAAAATTCACAAAAACGTGGAAAAACCGCAAAATATTGCCTAATTCGATGATATTTTGTTTAAATCAAATAAAGGAAAAGGGGATGATAAACGTCAAAATATTGCTAAATTCGATGATTTTTCGTACGAAACAAAAGGCAAGAAAACTTGCTTAAAATGCAATATTATGCGAAATTCTGAGATTTGAAGGCCAAATCACATATCGTGATACTACATGAAATAGAATCTAAATATTGGTAAAAATGAATATATTTACGTAGTATCAAACTACATGAAAAACGTGAAAAAAGTCACTATTTAACCATATTTGAGGATTTTAACTTCAAATCATAGAGCGAGGTTTCGTATTATTTAGATCCAAGAAAAGACATATGACAATGTTGTTTCCAATACAAATGATAAAAATCAATGTTTTTTCATAAGTATTAACTAAAATGTTCCTGATTTTCCGTTTGTATTACCGATGGAAGATGTACACGAAAATCGCTCTATTCCGGCTGAAACGTCGATATATGCAATAAAAACAGAACTTCTCCCCTTTTCAATATCTTACTCAGTATTTTATCGAGAAACAAATAGATGATTGAAAATGAAGTATTTAAGGTTATTACCTAATCAATTATGTGTTTGCGTCATTTTTATCGTATATATAATGAATTAATACCCATAGACTGAAAATTCACAAAAACGTAGAAAACGGCAAAATATTGCCTAATTCGATGATATTTTGTTTAAGTCACATGAAGGAAAATGGGATGATAAACGTCAAAATATTGCTAAATTCGATGATTTTTCGTACGAAACAAAATGCAAGAAAACTTGCTTAAAATGCAATATTATGCGAAATTCTGAGATTTGAAGGCCAAATCACATATCGTGATACTACATGAAATAGAATCGAAATATTGGTAAAAATGAATATATTTACGTAGTATCAAACTACATGAAAAACGTGAAAAAAGTCACTATTTAACCATATTTGAGGATTTTAACTTCAAATCATAGAGCGAGGTTTCGTATTATTTAGATCCAAGAAAAGACATATGACAATGTTGTTTCCAATACAAATTATAAAAATCAATGTGTTTTCATTAGAATTAACTAAAATGTTCCTGATTTTTCGTTTATATTACCGAGGGAAGATGTACACGTAAAACCGCTCTAATCCGGCTGAAACGTCGATATATGCAATAAAAACCGAACTTCTCCCCTTTTCATTATCTTACTCAGTATTTTAACGAGAAACAAATAGTTGATTGAAAATGAAGTATTTAAGGTTATTATCTAATCAATTATGTGTTTGCATAATTTTTATCGTATGTATATGAATTAATACCCATAGACTGAAAATTCACAGAAACGTGGAAAACGGCAAAATATTGCCTAATTCGATGATATTTTGTTTAAGTCACATAAAGGAATAGGGGATGATAAACGTCAAAATATTGCTAAATTCGATGATTTTTCGTACGAAACAAAAGGCAAGAAAACTTGCTTAAAATGCAATATTATGCGAAATTCTGAGATTTGAAGGCCAAATCACATATCGTGATACTACATGAAATAGTATCGAAATATTGGTAAAAATGAATATATTTACGTAATATCAAACTACATGAAAAACGTGAAAAAAGTCAATATTTAACCATATTTGAGGATTTTAACTTCAAATCATAGAGCGAGGTTTGGTGTGTTTTCATTAGAATTAACTAAAATGTTCCTGATTTTCGTTTATATTACCCAGGGAAGATGTACACGTAAAACCGCTCTAATCTGGCTGAAACGTCGATATATGCAATAAAAACAGAAATTCTCCCCTTTTCAATATCTTACTCAGTATTTTACGAGAAACAAATAGATGATTGAAAATGAAGTATTTAAGGTTATTATCTAATCAATTATGTGTTTGCATAATTTTTATCGTATATATATGAAATAATACCCATAGAGTGAAAATTCACAAAAACGTGGAAAAACCGCAAAATATTGCCTAATTCGATGATATTTTGTTTAAATCAAATAAAGGAAAAGAGGATGATAAACATCAAAATATTGCTAAATTCGATGATTTTTCGTACGAAACAAAAGGCAGGAAAAGTTGCTTAAAATGCAATATTATGCGAAATTCTGAGATTTGAAGGCCAAATCACATATCGTGATACTACATAAAATAGAATCGAAATATTGGTAAAAATGAATATATTTACGTAGTATCAAACTACATGAAAAACGTGAAAAAGTCACTATTTAACCATATTTGAGGATTTTAACTTCAAATCATAGAGCGAGGTTTCATATTATTTAGATCCAAGAAAAGACATATGACAATGTTGTTTCCAATACAAATTATAAAAATCAATGTGTTTTCATTAGAATTAACTAAAATGTTCCTGATTTTCCGTTTATATTACCGAGGGAAGATGTACACGTAAAACCGCTCTAATCCGGCTGAAACGTCGATATATGCAATAAAAACCGAACTTCTCCCCTTTTCATTATCTTACTCAGTATTTTAACGAGAAACAAATAGTTGATTGAAAATGAAGTATTTAAGGTTATTATCTAATCAATTATGTGTTTGCATAATTTTTATCGTATATATATGAATTAATACCCATAGACTGAAAATTCACAGAAACGTGGAAAACGGCAAAATATTGCCTAATTCGATGATATTTTGTGCAAGTCACATAAAGGAAAAGGGGATGATAAACGTCAAAATATTGCTAAATTCGATGATTTTTCGTACGAAACAAAAGGCAAGAAAACTTGCTTAAAATGCAATATTATGCGAAATTCTGAGATTTGAAGGCCAAATCACATATCGTGATACTACATGAAATAGTATCGAAATATTGGTAAAAATGAATATATTTACGTAATATCAAACTACATGAAAAACGTGAAAAAAGTCAATATTTAACCATATTTGAGGATTTTAACTTCAAATCATAGAGCGAGGTTTGGTGTGTTTTCATTAGAATTAACTAAAATGTTCCTGATTTTCGTTTATATTACCGAGGGAAGATGTACACGTAAAACCGCTCTAATCTGGCTGAAACGTCGATATATGCAATAAAAACAGAAATTCTCCCCTTTTCAATATCTTACTCAGTATTTTAACGAGAAACAAATAGATGATTGAAAATGAAGTATTTAAGGTTATTACCTAATCAATTATGTGTTTGCGTCATTTTTATCGTAAATATAATGAATTAATACCCATAGACTGAAAATTCACAAAAACGTAGAAAACGGCAAAATATTGCCTAATTCGATGATATTTTGTTTAAGTCACATAAAGGAAAATGGGATGATAAACGTCAAAATATTGCTAAATTCGATGATTTTTCGTACGAAACAAAATGCAAGAAAACTTGCTTAAAATGCAATATCATGCGAAATTCTGAGATTTGAAGGCCAAATCACATATCGTGATACTACATGAAATAGAATCGAAATATTGGTAAAAATGAATATATTTACGTAGTATCAAACTACATGAAAAACGTGAAAAAATTCACTATTTAACCATATTTGAGGATTTTAACTTCAAATCATAGAGCGAGGTTTCGTATTATTTAGATCCAAGAAAAGACATATGACAATGTTGTTTCCAATACAAATTATAAAAATCAATGTGTTTTCATTAGAATTAACTAAAATGTTCCTGATTTTCCGTTTATATTACCGAGGGAAGATGTACACGTAAAACCGCTCTAATCCGGCTGAAACGTCGATATATGCAATAAAAACCGAACTTCTCCCCTTTTCATTATCTTACTCAGTATTTTAACGAGAAACAAATAGATGATTGAAAATGAAGTATTTAAGGTTATAATCTAATCAATTATGTGTTTGCATCATTTTTATCGTATATATATGAATTAATACCCATAGACTGAAAATTCACAAAAACGTGGAAAACGGCAAAATATTGCCTAATTCGATTATATTTTGTTTAAGTCACATAAAGGAAAAGGGGATGATAAACGTTAAAATATTGCTAAATTCGATGATTTTTCGTACGAAACAAAAGGCAAGAAAACTTGCTTAAAATGCAATATTATGCGAAATTCTGAGATTTGAAGGCCAAATCACATATCGTGATACTACATGAAATAGTATCGAAATATTGGTAAAAATGAATATATTTACGTTATATCAAACTACATGAAAAACGTGAAAAAAGTCAATATTTAACCATATATGAGGATTTTAACTTCAAATCATAGAGCGAGGTTTTGTATTATTTAGATCCAAGAAAAGACATATGACAGTGTTGTTACCAATACAAATGATAAAAATCAATGTGTTTTCATTAGTATTAACTAAAATGTTCCTGATTTTCTGTTTATATTACCGATGGAAGATGTACACGAAAATCGCTCTATTCCGGCTGAAACGTCGATATATGCAATAAAAACAGAACTTCTCCCCTTTTCAATATCTTACTCAGTATTTTAACGAGAAAAAAATAGTTGATTGAAAATGAAGTATTTAAGGTTATTATCTAATCAATTATGTGTTTGCATAATTTTTATCGTATATATATGAATTAATACCCATAGACTGAAAATTCACAAAAACGTGGAAAACGGCAAAATATTGCCTAATTCGATGATATTTTGTTTAAGTCACACAAAGGAATAGGGGATGATAAACGTCAAAATATTGCTAAATTCGATGATTTTTCGTACGAAACAAAATGCAAGAAAACTTGCTTAAAATGCAATATTATGCGAAATTCTGAGATTTGAAGGCCAAATAACATATCGTGATACTACATGAAATAGAATCGAAATATTGGTAAAAATCAATATATTTACGTAGTATCAAACTACAGGAAAAACGTGAAAAAAGTCACTATTTAACCATATTTGAGGATTTTAACTTCAAATCATAGAGAGAGGTTTCGTATTATTTAGATCCAAGAAAAGACATATGACAATGTTGTTTCCAATACAAATTATAAAAATCAATGTGTTTTCATTAGAATTAACTAAAATGTTCCTGATTTTCCGTTTATATTACCGACGGAAGATGTACACGTAAAACCGCTCTAATCCGGCTGAAACGTCGATATATGCAATAAAAACCGAACTTCTCCCCTTTTCATTATCTTACTCAGCATTTTAACGAGAAACAAATAGTTGATTGAAAATGAAGTATTTAAGGTTATTATCTAATCAATTATGTGTTTGCATAATTTTTATCGTATGTATATGAATTAATACCCATAGACTGAAAATTCACAGAAACGTGGAAAACGGCAAAATATTGCCTAATTCGATGATATTTTGTTTAAGTCACATAAAGGAAAAGGGGATGATAAACGTCAAAATATTGCTAAATTCGATGATTTTTCGTACGAAACAAAAGGCAAGAAAACTTGCTTAAAATGCAATATTATGCGAAATTCTGAGATTTGAAGGCCAAATCACATATCGTGATACTACATGAAATAGTATCGAAATATTGGTAAAAATGAATATATTTACGTAATATCAAACTACATGAAAAACGTGAAAAAAGTCAATATTTAACCATATTTGAGGATTTTAACTTCAAATCATAGAGCGAGGTTTGGTGTGTTTTCATTAGAATTAACTAAAATGTTCCTGATTTTCGTTTATATTACCGAGGGAAGATGTACACGTAAAACCGCTCTAATCTGGCTGAAACGTCGATATATGCAATAAAAACAGAAATTCTCCCCTTTTCAATATCTTACTCAGTATTTTACGAGAAACAAATAGATGATTGAAAATGAAGTATTTAAGGTTATTATCTAATCAATTATGTGTTTGCATAATTTTTATCGTATATATATGAAATAATACCCATAGAGTGAAAATTCACAAAAACGTGGAAAAACCGCAAAATATTGCCTAATTCGATGATATTTTGTTTAAATCAAATAAAGGAAAAGAGGATGATAAACATCAAAATATTGCTAAATTCGATGATTTTTCGTACGAAACAAAAGGCAGGAAAAGTTGCTTAAAATGCAATATTATGCGAAATTCTGAGATTTGAAGGCCAAATCACATATCGCGATACTACATAAAATAGAATCGAAATATTGGTAAAAATGAATATATTTACGTAGTATCAAACTACATGAAAAACGTGAAAAAGTCACTATTTAACCATATTTGAGGATTTTAACTTCAAATCATAGAGCGAGGTTTCATATTATTTAGATCCAAGAAAAGACATATGACAATGTTGTTTCCAATACAAATTATAAAAATCAATGTGTTTTCATTAGAATTAACTAAAATGTTCCTGATTTTCCGTTTATATTACCGAGGGAAGATGTACACGTAAAACCGCTCTAATCCGGCTGAAACGTCGATATATGCAATAAAAACCGAACTTCTCCCCTTTTCATTATCTTACTCAGTATTTTAACGAGAAACAAATAGTTGATTGAAAATGAAGTATTTAAGGTTATTATCTAATCAATTATGTGTTTGCATAACTTTTATCGTATATATATGAATTAATACCCATAGACTGAAAATTCACAGAAACGTGGAAAACGGCAAAATATTGCCTAATTCGATGATATTTTGTTTAAGTCACATAAAGGAAAAGGGGATGATAAACGTCAAAATATTGCTAAATTCGATGATTTTTCGTACGAAACAAAAGGCAAGAAAACTTGCTTAAAATGCAATATTATGCGAAATTCTGAGATTTGAAGGCCAAATCACATATCGTGATACTACATGAAATAGTATCGAAATATTGGTAAAAATGAATATATTTACGTAATATCAAACTACATGAAAAACGTGAAAAAAGTCAATATTTAACCATATTTGAGGATTTTAACTTCAAATCATAGAGCGAGGTTTGGTGTGTTTTCATTAGAATTAACTAAAATGTTCCTGATTTTCGTTTATATTACCGAGGCAAGATGTACACGTAAAACCGCTCTAATCTGGCTGAAACGTCGATATATGCAATAAAAACAGAAATTCTTTCCTTTTCAATATCTTACTCAGTATTTTAACGAGAAACAAATAGATGATTGAAAATGAAGTATTTAAGGTTATTACCTAATCAATTATGTGTTTGCGTCATTTTTATCGTAAATATAATGAATTAATACCCATAGACTGAAAATTCACAAAAACGTAGAAAACGGCAAAATATTGCCTAATTCGATGATATTTTGTTTAAGTCACATAAAGGAAAATGGGATGATAAACGTCAAAATATTGCTAAATTCGATGATTTTTCGTACGAAACAAAATGCAAGAAAACTTGCTTAAAATGCAATATCATGCGAAATTCTGAGATTTGAAGGCCAAATCACATATCGTGATACTACATGAAATAGAATCGAAATATTGGTAAAAATGAATATATTTACGTAGTATCAAACTACATGAAAAACGTGAAAAAAGTCACTATTTAACCATATTTGAGGATTTTAACTTCAAATCATAGAGCGAGGTTTCGTATTATTTAGATCCAAGAAAAGACATATGACAATGTTGTTTCCAATACAAATTATAAAAATCAATGTGTTTTCATTAGAATTAACTAAAATGTTCCTGATTTTCGTTTATATTACCGAGGGAAGATGTACACGTAAAACCGCTCTAATCCGGCTGAAACGTCGATATATGCAATAAAAACCGAACTTCTCCCCTTTTCATTATCTTACTCAGTATTTTAACGAGAAACAAATAGATGATTGAAAATGAAGTATTTAAGGTTATAATCTAATCAATTATGTGTTTGCATAATTTTTATCGTATATATATGAATTAATACCCATAGACTGAAAATTCACAAAAACGTGGAAAACGGCAAAATATTGCCTAATTCGATTATATTTTGTTTAAGTCACATAAAGGAAAAGGGGATGATAAACGTTAAAATATTGCTAAATTCGATGATTTTTCGTACGAAACAAAAGGCAAGAAAACTTGCTTAAAATGCAATATTATGCGAAATTCTGAGATTTGAAGGCCAAATCACATATCGTGATACTACATGAAATAGTATCGAAATATTGGTAAAAATGAATATATTTACGTTATATCAAACTACATGAAAAACGTGAAAAAAGTCAATATTTAACCATATATGAGGATTTTAACTTCAAATCATAGAGCGAGGTTTTGTATTATTTAGATCCAAGAAAAGACATATGACAGTGTTGTTACCAATACAAATGATAAAAATCAATGTGTTTTCATTAGTATTAACTAAAATGTTCCTGATTTTCTGTTTATATTACCGATGGAAGATGTACACGAAAATCGCTCTATTCCGGCTGAAACGTCGATATATGCAATAAAAACAAAACTTCTCCCCTTTTCAATATCTTACTCAGTATTTTAACGAGAAAAAAATAGTTGATTGAAAATGAAGTATTTAAGGTTATTATCTAATCAATTATGTGTTTGCATAATTTTTATCGTATATATATGAATTAATACCCATAGACTGAAAATTCACAAAAACGTGGAAAACGGCAAAATATTGCCTAATTCGATGATATTTTGTTTAAGTCACACAAAGGAATAGGGGATGATAAACGTCAAAATATTGCTAAATTCGATGATTTTTCGTACGAAACAAAATGCAAGAAAACTTGCTTAAAATGCAATATTATGCGAAATTCTGAGATTTGAAGGCCAAATAACATATCGTGATACTACATGAAATAGAATCGAAATATTGGTAAAACTCAATATATTTACGTAGTATCAAACTACATGAAAAACGTGAAAAAGTCACTATTTAACCATATTTGAGGATTTTAACTTCAAATCATAGAGAGAGGTTTCATATTATTTAGATCCAAGAAAAGATATATGACAATGTTGTTTCCAATACAAATGATAAAAATGAATGTGTTTTCATTAGAATTAACTAAAATGTTCCTGATTTTCGTTTATATTACCGAGGGAAGATGTACACGTAAAACCGCTCTAATCTGGCTGAAACGTCGATATATGCAATAAAAACCGAACTTCTCCCCTTTTCAATATCTTACTCAGTATTTTACGAGAAACAAATAGATGACTGAAAATGAAGTATTTAAGGTTATTATCTAATCAATTATGTGTTTGCATAATTTTTATCGTATATATATGAAATAATACCCATAGAGTGAAAATTCACAAAAACGTGGAAAAACCGCAAAATATTGCCTAATTCGATGATATTTTGTTTAAATCAAATAAAGGAAAAGTGGATGATAAACGTCAAAATATTGCTAAATTCGATGATTTTTCGTACGAAACAAAAGGCAAGAAAACTTGCTTAAAATGCAATATTATGCGAAATTCTGAGATTTGAAGGCCAAATCACATATCGTGATACTACATGAAATAGAATCTAAATATTGGTAAAAATGAATATATTTACGTAGTATTAAACTACATGAAAAACGTGAAAAAAGTCACTATTTACCCATATTTGAGGATTTTAACTTCAAATCATAGAGCGAGGTTTCGTATTATTTAGATCCAAGAAAAGACATATGACAATGTTGTTTCCAATACAAATGATAAAAATCAATGTTTTTTCATAAGTATTAACTAAAATGTTCCTGATTTTCCGTTTGTATTACCGATGGAAGATGTACACGAAAATCGCTCTATTCCGGCTGAAACGTCGATATATGCAATAAAAACAGAACTTCTCCCCTTTTCAATATCTTACTCAGTATTTTAACGAGAAACAAATAGATGATTGAAAATGAAGTATTTAAGGTTATTACCTAATCAATTATGTGTTTGCGTCATTTTTATCGTATATATAATGAATTAATACCCATAGACTGAAAATTCACAAAAACGTAGAAAACGGCAAAATATTGCCTAATTCGATGATATTTGTTTAAGTCACATAAAGGAAAATGGGATGATAAACGTCAAAATATTGCTAAATTCGATGATTTTTCGTACGAAACAAAATGCAAGAAAACTTGCTTAAAATGCAATATTATGCGAAATTCTGAGATTTGAAGGCCAAATCACATATCGTGATACTACATGAAATAGAATCGAAATATTGGTAAAAATGAATATATTTACGTAGTATTAAACTACATGAAAAACGTGAAAAAAGTCACTATTTACCCATATTTGAGGATTTTAACTTCAAATCATAGAGCGAGGTTTCGTATTATTTAGATCCAAGAAAAGACATATGACAATGTTGTTTCCAATACAAATGATAAAAATCAATGTTTTTTCATAAGTATTAACTAAAATGTTCCTGATTTTCCGTTTGTATTACCGATGGAAGATGTACACGAAAATCGCTCTATTCCGGCTGAAACGTCGATATATGCAATAAAAACAGAACTTCTCCCCTTTTCAATATCTTACTCAGTATTTTAACGAGAAACAAATAGATGATTGAAAATGAAGTATTTAAGGTTATTACCTAATCAATTATGTGTTTGCGTCATTTTTATCGTATATATAATGAATTAATACCCATAGACTGAAAATTCACAAAAACGTAGAAAACGGCAAAATATTGCCTAATTCGATGATATTTGTTTAAGTCACATAAAGGAAAATGGGATGATAAACGTCAAAATATTGCTAAATTCGATGATTTTTCGTACGAAACAAAATGCAAGAAAACTTGCTTAAAATGCAATATTATGCGAAATTCTGAGATTTGAAGGCCAAATCACATATCGTGATACTACATGAAATAGAATCGAAATATTGGTAAAAATGAATATATTTACGTAGTATCAAACTACATGAAAAACATGAAAAAAGTCACTATTTAACCATATTTGAGGATTTTAACTTCAAATCATAGAGCGAGGTATCGTATTATTTAGATCCAAGAAAAGACATATGACAATGTTGTTTCCAATACAAATTATAAAAATCAATGTGTTTTCATTAGAATTAACTAAAATGTTCCTGATTTTCCGTTTATATTACCGAGGGAAGATGTACACGTAAAACCGCTCTAATCCGGCTGAAACGTCGATATATGCAATAAAAACCGAACTTCTCCCCTTTTCATTATCTTACTCAGTATTTTACCGAGAAACAAATAGTTGATTGAAAATGAAGTATTTAAGGTTATTATCTAATCAATTATGTGTTTGCATCATTTTTATCGTATATATATGAATTAATACCCATAGACTGAAAATTCACAAAAACGTAGAAAACGGCAAAATATTGCCTAATTCGATGATATTTTGTTTAAGTCACATAAAGGAAAATGGGATGATAAACGTCAAAATATTGCTAAATTCGATGATTTTTCGTACGAAACAAAATGCAAGAAAACTTGCTTAAAATGCAATATTATGCGAAATTCTGAGATTTGAAGGCCAAATCACATATCGTGATACTACATGAAATAGAATCGAAATATTGGTAAAAATGAATATATTTACGTAGTATCAAACTACATGAAAAACGTGAAAAAAGTCACTATTTAACCATATTTGAGGATTTTAACTTCAAATCATAGAGCGAGGTTTCGTATTATTTAGATCCAAGAAAAGACATATGACAATGTTGTTTCCAATACAAATTATAAAAATCAATGTGTTTTCATTAGAATTAACTAAAATGTTCCTGATTTTCCGTTTATATTACCGAGGGAAGATGTACAAGTAAAACCGCTCTAATCCGGCTGAAACGTCGATATATGCAATAAAAACCGAACTTCTCCCCTTTTCATTATCTTACTCAGTATTTTAACGAGAAACAAATAGATGATTGAAAATGAAGTATTTAAGGTTATAATCTAATCAATTATGTGTTTGCATCATTTTTATCGTATATATATGAATTAATACCCATAGACTGAAAATTCACAAAATCGTGGAAAACGGCAAAATATTGCCTAATTCGATGATATTTTGTTTAAGTCACATAAAGGAAAAGGGGATGATAAACGTCAAAATATTGCTAAATTCGATGATTTTTCGTACGAAACAAAAGGCAAGAAAACTTGCTTAAAATGCAATATTATGCGAAATTCTGAGATTTGAAGGCCAAATCACATATCGTGATACTACATGAAATAGTATCGAAATATTGGTAAAAATGAATATATTTACGTTATATCAAACTACATGAAAAACGTGAAAAAAGTCAATATTTAACCATATATGAGGATTTTAACTTCAAATCATAGAGCGAGGTTTCGTATTATTTAGATCCAAGAAAAGACATATGACAGTGTTGTTACCAATACAAATGATAAAAATCAATGTGTTTTCATTAGTATTAACTAAAATGTTCCTGATTTTCTGTTTATATTACCGATGGAAGATGTACACGAAAATCGCTCTATTCCGGCTGAAACGTCGATATATGCAATAAAAACAGAACTTCTCCCCTTTTCAATATCTTACTCAGTATTTTAACGAGAAATAAATAGATGATTGAAAATGAAGTATTTAAGGTTATTACCTAATCAATTATGTGTTTGCGTCATTTTTATCGTATATATATGAATTAATACCCATAGACTGAAAATTCACAAAAACGTGGAAAACGGCAAAATATTGCCTAATTCGATGATATTTTGTTTAAGTCACACAAAGGAAAAGGGGATGATAAACGTCAAAATATTGCTAAATTCGATGATTTTTCGTACGAAACAAAATGCAAGAAAACTTGCTTAAAATGCAATATTATGCGAAATTCTGAGATTTGAAGGCCAAATCACATATCGTGATACTACATGAAATAGAATCGAAATATTGGTAAAACTCAATATATTTACGTAGTATCAAACTACATGAAAAACGTGAAAAAAGTCACTATTTAACCATATTTGAGGATTTTAACTTCAAATCATAGAGAGAGGTTTCGTATTATTTAGATCCAAGAAAAGACATATGACAATGTTGTTTCCAATTCAAATGATAAAAATGAATGTGTTTTCATTAGAATTAACTAAAATGTTCCTGATTTTCGTTTATATTACCGAGGGAAGATGTACACGTAAAACCGCTCTAATCTGGCTGAAACGTCGATATATGCAATAAAAACCGAACTTCTCCCCTTTTCAATATCTTACTCAGTATTTTACGAGAAACAAATAGATGATTGAAAATGAAGTATTTAAGGTTATTATCTAATCAATTATGTGTTTGCATAATTTTTATCGTATATATAAGAAATAATACCCATAGAGTGAAAATTCACAAAAACGTGGAAAAACCGCAAAATATTGCCTAATTCGATGATATTTTGTTTAAATCAAATAAAGGAAAAGGGGATGATAAACGTCAAAATATTGCTAAATTCGATGATTTTTCGTACGAAACAAAAGGCAAGAAAACTTGCTTGAAATGCAATATTATGCGAAATTCTGAGATTTGAAGGCCAAATCACATATCGTGATACTACATGAAATAGAATCTAAATATTGGTAAAAATGAATATATTTACGTAGTATCAAACTACATGAAAAACGTGAAAAAAGTCACTATTTAACCATATTTGAGGATTTTAACTTCAAATCATAGAACGAGGTTTCGTATTATTTAGATCCAAGAAAAGACATATGACAGTGTTGTTACCAATACAAATGATAAAAATCAATGTGTTTTCATTAGTATTAACTAAAATGTTCCTGATTTTCTGTTTATATTACCGATGGAAGATGTACACGAAAATCGCTCTATTCCGGCTGAAACGTCGATGTATGCAATAACAACAGAACTTCTCCCCTTTTCAATATCTTACTCAGTATTTTAACGAGAAACAAATAGTTGATTGAAAATGAAGTATTTAAGGTTATTATCTAATCAATTATGTGTTTGCATAATTTTTATCGTATATATATGAATTAATACCCATAGACTGAAAATTCACAAAAACGTGGAAAACGGCAAAATATTGCCTAATTCGATGATATTTTGTTTAAGTCACACAAAGGAATAGGGGATGATAAACGTCAAAATATTGCTAAATTCGATGATTTTTCGTACGAAACAAAATGCAAGAAAACTTGCTTAAAATGCAATATTATGCGAAATTCTGAGATATGAAGGCCAAATAACATATCGTGATACTACATGAAATAGAATCGAAATATTGGTAAAACTCAATATATTTACGTAGTATCAAACTACATGAAAAACGTGAAAAAGTCACTATTTAACCATATTTGAGGATTTTAACTTCAAATCATAGAGAGAGGTTTCATATTATTTAGATCCAAGAAAAGATATATGACAATGTTGTTTCCAATACAAATGATAAAAATGAATGTGTTTTCATTAGAATTAACTAAAATGTTCCTGATTTTCGTTTATATTACCGAGGGAAGATGTACACGTAAAACCGCTCTAATCTGGCTGAAACGTCGATATATGCAATAAAAACCGAACTTCTCCCCTTTTCAATATCTTACTCAGTATTTTACGAGAAACAAATAGATGACTGAAAATGAAGTATTTAAGGTTATTATCTAATCAATTATGTGTTTGCATAATTTTTATCGTATATATATGAAATAATACCCATAGATTGAAAATTCACAAAAACGTGGAAAAACCGCAAAATATTGCCTAATTCGATGATATTTTGTTTAAATCAAATAAAGGAAAAGTGGATGATAAACGTCAAAATATTGCTAAATTCGATGATTTTTCGTACGAAACAAAAGGCAAGAAAACTTGCTTAAAATGCAATATTATGCGAAATTCTGAGATTTGAAGGCCAAATCACATATCGTGATACTACATGAAATAGAATCTAAATATTGGTAAAAATGAATATATATACGTAGTATTAAACTACATGAAAAACGTGAAAAAAGTCACTATTTACCCATATTTGAGGATTTTAACTTCAAATCATAGAGCGAGGTTTCGTATTATTTAGATCCAAGAAAAGACATATGACAATGTTGTTTCCAATACAAATGATAAAAATCAATGTTTTTTCATAAGTATTAACTAAAATGTTCCTGATTTTCCGTTTGTATTACCGATGGAAGATGTACACGAAAATCGCTCTATTCCGGCTGAAACGTCGATATATGCAATAAAAACAGAACTTCTCCCCTTTTCAATATCTTACTCAGTATTTTAACGAGAAACAAATAGATGATTGAAAATGAAGTATTTAAGGTTATTACCTAATCAATTATGTGTTTGCGTCATTTTTATCGTATATATAATGAATTAATACCCATAGACTGAAAATTCACAAAAACGTAGAAAACGGCAAAATATTGCCTAATTCGATGATATTTGTTTAAGTCACATAAAGGAAAATGGGATGATAAACGTCAAAATTTTGCTAAATTCGATGATTTTTCGTACGAAACAAAATGCAAGAAAACTTGCTTAAAATGCAATATTATGCGAAATTCTGAGATTTGAAGGCCAAATCACATATCGTGATACTACATGAAATAGAATCGAAATATTGGTAAAAATGAATATATTTACGTAGTATCAAACTACATGAAAAACATGAAAAAAGTCACTATTTAACCATATTTGAGGATTTTAACTTCAAATCATAGAGCGAGGTTTCGTATTATTTAGATCCAAGAAAAGACATATGACAATGTTGTTTCCAATACAAATTATAAAAATCAATGTGTTTTCATTAGAATTAACTAAAATGTTCCTGATTTTTCGTTTATATTACCGAGGGAAGATGTACACGTAAAACCGCTCTAATCCGGCTGAAACGTCGATATATGCAATAAAAACCGAACTTCTCCCCTTTTCATTATTTTACTCAGTATTTTAACGAGAAACAAATAGTTGATTGAAAATGAAGTATTTAAGGTTATTATCTAATCAATTATGTGTTTGCATCATTTTTATCGTATATATATGAATTAATACCCATAGACTGAAAATTCACAAAAACGTGGAAAACGGCAAAATATTGCCTAATTCGATGATATTTTGTTTAAGTCACATAAAGGAAAAGGGGATGATAAACGTCAAAATACTGCTAAATTCGATGATTTTTCGTACGAAACAAAAGGCAAGAAAACTTGCTTAAAATGCAATATTATGCGAAATTCTGAGATTTGAAGGCCAAATCACATATCGTGATACAACATGAAATAGAATCGAAATATTGGTAAAACTCAATATATTTACGTAGTATCAAACTACAGGAAAAACGTGAAAAAAGTCACTATTTAACCATATTTGAGGATTTTAACTTCAAATCATAGAGCGAGGTATCGTATTATTTAGATCCAAGAAAAGACATATGACAATGTTGTTTCCAATACAAATTATAAAAATCAATGTGTTTTCATTAGAATTAACTAAAATGTTCCTGATTTTCCGTTTATATTACCGAGGGAAGATGTACACGTAAAACCGCTCTAATCCGGCTGAAACGTCGATATATGCAATAAAAACCGAACTTCTCCCCTTTTCATTATCTTACTCATTATTTTACCGAGAAACAAATAGTTGATTGAAAATGAAGTATTTAAGGTTATTATCTAATCAATTATGTGTTTGCATAATTTTTATCGTATATATATGAATTAATACCCATAGACTGAAAATTCACAGAAACGTGGAAAACGGCAAAATATTGCCTAATTCGATGATATTTTGTTTAAGTCACATAAAGGAAAAGGGGATGATAAACGCCAAAATATTGCTAAATTCGATGATTTTTCGTACGAAACAAAAGGCAAGAAAACTTGCTTAAAATGCAATATTATGCGAAATTCTGAGATTTGAAGGCCAAATCACATATCGTGATACTACATGAAATAGTATCGAAATATTGGTAAAAATGAATATATTTACGTTATATCAAACTACATGAAAAACGTGAAAAAGTCAATATTTAACCATATATGAGGATTTTAACTTCAAATCATAGAGCGAGGTTTCGTATTATTTAGATCCAAGAATAGACATATGACAATGTTGTTTCCAATACAAATTATAAAAATCAATGTGTTTTCATTAGAATTAACTAAAATGTTCTTGATTTTCGGTTTATATTACCGAGGGAAGATGTACACGTAAAACTGCTCTAATCCGGCTGAAACGTCGATATATGCAATAAAAACCGAACTTCTCCCCTTTTCATTATCTTACTCAGTATTTTAACGAGAAACAAATAGATGATTGAAAATGAAGTATTTAAGGTTATTATCTAATCAATTATGTGTTTGCATCATTTTTATCGTATATATATGAATTAATAACCATAGACTGAAAATTCACAAAAACGTCGAAAACGGCAAAATATTGCCTAATTCGATGATATTTTGTTTAAGTCACATAAAGGAAAATGGGATGATAAACGTCAAAATATTGCTAAATTCGATGATTTTTCGTACGAAACAAAATGCAAGAAAACTTGCTTAAAATGCAATATTATGCGAAATTCTGAGATTTGAAGGCCAAATCACATATCGTGATACTACATGAAATAGAATCGAAATATTGGTAAAAATGAATATATTTACGTAGTATCAAACTACATGAAAAACGTGAAAAAAGTCACTATTTAACCATATTTGAGGATTTTAACTTCAAATCATAGAGCGAGGTTTCGTATTATTTAGATCCAAGAAAAGACATATGACAATGTTGTTTCCAATACAAATTATAAAAATCAATGTGTTTTCATTAGAATTAACTAAAATGTTCCTGATTTTCCGTTTATATTACCGAGGGAAGATGTACACGTAAAACCGCTCTAATCCGGCTGAAACGTCGATATATGCAATAAAAACCGAACTTCTCCCCTTTTCATTATCTTACTCAGTATTTTAACGAGAAACAAATAGATGATTGAAAATGAAGTATTTAAGGTTATAATCTAATCAATTATGTGTTTGCATCATTTTTATCGTATATATATGAATTAATACCCATAGACTGAAAATTCACAAAATCGTGGAAAACGGCAAAATATTGCCTAATTCGATGATATTTTGTTTAAGTCACATAAAGGAAAAGGGGATGATAAACGTCAAAATATTGCTAAATTCGATGATTTTTCGTACGAAACAAAAGGCAAGAAAACTTGCTTAAAATGCAATATTATGCGAAATTCTGAGATTTGAAGGCCAAATCACATATCGTGATACTACATGAAATAGTATCGAAATATTGGTAAAAATGAATATATTTACGTTATATCAAACTACATGAAAAACGTGAAAAAAGTCAATATTTAACCATATATGAGGATTTTAACTTCAAATCATAGAGCGAGGTTTCGTATTATTTAGATCCAAGAAAAGACATGTGACAGTGTTGTTACCAATACAAATGATAAAAATCAATGTGTTTTCATTAGTATTAACTAAAATGTTCCTGATTTTCTGTTCATATTACCGATGGAAGATGTACACGAAAATCGCTCTATTCCGGCTGAAACGTCGATGTATGCAATAACAACAGAACTTCTCCCCTTTTCAATATCTTACTCAGTATTTTAACGAGAAACAAATAGTTGATTGAAAATGAAGTATTTAAGGTTATTATCTAATCAATTATATGTTTGCATAATTTTTATCGTATATATATGAATTAATACCCATAGACTGAAAATTCACAAAAACGTGGAAAACGGCAAAATATTGCCTAATTCGATGATATTTTGTTTAAGTCACACAATGGAAAAGGGGATGATAAACGTCAAAATATTGCTAAATTCGATGATTTTTCGTACGAAACAAAATGCAAGAAAACTTGCTTAAAATGCAATATTATGCGAAATTCTGAGATTTGAAGGCCAAATCACATATCGTGATACTACATGAAATAGAATCGAAATATTGGTAAAACTCAATATATTTACGTAGTATCAAACTACATGAAAAACGTGAAAAGTCACTATTTAACCATATTTGAGGATTTTAACTTCAAATCATAGAGAGAGGTTTCATATTATTTAGATCCAAGAAAAGATATATGACAATGTTGTTTCCAATACAAATGATAAAAATGAATGTGTTTTCATTAGAATTAACTAAAATGTTCCTGATTTTCGTTTATATTACCGAGGGAAGATGTACACGTAAAACCGCTCTAATCTGGCTGAAACGTCGATATATGCAATAAAAACCGAACTTCTCCCCTTTTCAATATCTTACTCAGTATTTTACAAGAAACAAATAGATGACTGAAAATGAAGTATTTAAGGTTATTATCTAATCAATTATGTGTTTGCATAATTTTTATCGTATATATATGAAATAATACCCATAGAGTGAAAATTCACAAAAACTTGGAAAAACCGCAAAATATTGCCTAATTCGATGATATTTTGTTTAAATCAAATAAAGGAAAAGGGGATGATAAACG
Source organism: Procambarus clarkii (assembly GCF_040958095.1). NCBI lineage: Eukaryota > Metazoa > Arthropoda > Malacostraca > Decapoda > Cambaridae > Procambarus > Procambarus clarkii. The sequence goes on from NC_091229.1 coordinate 2,410,462, forward strand.
TCAAAATATTGCTAAATTCGATGATTTTTCGTACGAAACAAAAGGCAAGAAAATTTGCTTAAAATGCAATATTATGCGAAATTCTGAGATTTGAAGGCCAAATCACATATCGTGATACTACATGAAATAGAATCTAAATATTGGTAAAAATGAATATATTTACGTAGTATCAAACTACATGAAAAACGTGAAAAAAGTCACTATTTAACCATATTTGAGGATTTTAACTTCAAATCATAGAGCGAGGTTTCGTATTATTTAGATCCAAGAAAAGACATATGACAATGTTGTTTCCAATACAAATGATAAAAATCAATGTTTTTTCATAAGTATTAACTAAAATGTTCCTGATTTTCCGTTTGTATTACCGATGGAAGATGTACACGAAAATCGCTCTATTCCGGCTGAAACATCGATATATGCAATAAAAACAGAACTTCTCCCCTTTTCAATATCTTACTCAGTATTTTAACGAGAAACAAATAGATGATTGAAAATGAAGTATTTAAGGTTATTACCTAATCAATTATGTGTTTGCGTCATTTTTATCGTATATATAATGAATTAATACCCATAGACTTAAAATTCACAAAAACGTAGAAAACGGCAAAATATTGCCTAATTCGATGATATTTTGTTTAAGTCACATAAAGGAAAATGGGATGATAAACGTCAAAATATTGCTAAATTCGATGATTTTTCGTACGAAACAAAATGCAAGAAAACTTGCTTAAAATGCAATATTATGCGAAATTCTGAGATTTGAAGGCCAAATCACATATCGTGATACTACATGAAATAGAATCGAAATATTGGTAAAAATGAATATATTTACGTAGTATCAAACTACATGAAAAAAGTGAAAAAAGTCACTATTTAACCATATTTGAGGATTTTAACTTCAAATCATAGAGCGAGGTTTCGTATTATTTAGATCCAAGAAAAGACATATGACAATGTTGTTTCCAATACAAATTATAAAAATCAATGTGTTTTCATTAGAATTAACTAAAATGTTCCTGATTTTTCGTTTATATTACCGAGGGAAGATGTACACGTAAAACCGCTCTAATCCAGCTGAAACGTCGATTAATGCAATAAAAACCGAACTTCTCCCCTTTTCATTATCTTACTCAGTATTTTAACGAGAAACAAATAGATGATTGAAAATGAAGTATTTAAGGTTATTATCTAATCAATTATGTGTTTGCATCATTTTTATCGTATATATATGAATTAATACCCATAGACTGAAAATTCACAAAAACGTGGAAAACGGCAAAATATTGCCTAATTCGATGATATTTTGTTTAAGTCACATGAAGGAAAAGGGGATGATAAACGTCAAAATATTGCTAAATTCGATGATTTTTCGTACGAAACAAAAGGCAAGAAAACTTGCTTAAAATGCAATATTATGCGAAATTCTGAGATTTGAAGGCCAAATCACATATCGTGATACTACATGAAATAGTATCGAAATATTGGTAAAAATGAATATATTTACGTAATATCAAACTACATGAAAAACGTGAAAAAAGTCAATATTTAACCATATTTGAGGATTTTAACTTCAAATCATAGAGCGAGGTTTCGTATTATTTAGATCCAAGAATAGACATATGACAATGTTGTTTCCAATACAAATGATAAAAATCAATGTGCTTTCATTAGAATTAACTAAAATGTTCCTGATTTTCCGTTTATATTACCGAGGGAAGATGTACACGTAAAACCGCTCTAATCCGGCTGAAACGTCGATATATGCAATAAAAACCGAACTTCTTCCCTTTTCAATATCTTACTCAGTATTTTAACGAGATACAAATAGATAATTGAAAATGAAGTATTTAAGGTTATTATCTAATCAATTATGTGTTTGCATCATTTTTATTGTATATATATGAATTAATACCCATAGACTGAAAATTCACAAAAACGTGGAAAACGGCAAAATATTGCCTAATACGATGATATTTTGTTTAAGTCACATAAAGGAAAATGGGATGATAAACGTCAAAATATTGCTAAATTCGACGATTTTTCGTACGAAACAAAATGCAAGAAAACTTGCTTAAAATGCATTATTATGCGAAATTCTGAGATTTGAAGGCCAAATCACATATCGTGATACTACATGAAATAGAATCGAAATATTGGTAAAAATCAATATATTTACGTAGTATCAAACTACAGGAAAAACGTGAAAAAAGTCGCTATTTAACCATATTTGAGGATTTTAACTTCAAATCATAGAGAGAGGTTTCGTATTACTTAGATCCAAGAAAAGACATATGACAATGTTGTTTCCAATACAAATTATAAAAATCAATGTGTTTTCATTAGAATTAACTAAAATGTTCCTGATTTTCCGTTTATATTACCGAGGGAAGATGTACAAGTAAAACCGCTCTAATCCGGCTGAAACGTCGATATATGCAATAAAAACCGAACTTCTCCCCTTTTCATTATCTTACTCAGTATTTTAACGAGAAACAAATAGATGATTGAAAATGAAGTATTTAAGGTTATAATCTAATCAATTATGTGTTTGCATCATTTTTATCGTATATATATGAATTAATACCCATAGACTGAAAATTCACAAAATCGTGGAAAACGGCAAAATATTGCCTAATTCGATGATATTTTGTTTAAGTCACATAAAGGAAAAGGGGATGATAAACGTCAAAATATTGCTAAATTCGATGATTTTTCGTACGAAACAAAAGGCAAGAAAACTTGCTTAAAATGCAATATTATGCGAAATTCTGAGATTTGAAGGCCAAATCACATATCGTGATACTACATGAAATAGTATCGAAATATTGGTAAAAATGAATATATTTACGTTATATCAAACTACATGAAAAACGTGAAAAAAGTCAATATTTAACCATATATGAGGATTTTAACTTCAAATCATAGAGCGAGGTTTCGTATTATTTAGATCCAAGAAAAGACATATGACAGTGTTGTTACCAATACAAATGATAAAAATCAATGTGTTTTCATTAGTATTAACTAAAATGTTCCTGATTTTCTGTTTATATTACCGATGGAAGATGTACACGAAAATCGCTCTATTCCGGCTGAAACGTCGATATATGCAATAAAAACAGAACTTCTCCCCTTTTCAATATCTTACTCAGTATTTTAACGAGAAATAAATAGATGATTGAAAATGAAGTATTTAAGGTTATTACCTAATCAATTATGTGTTTGCGTCATTTTTATCGTATATATATGAATTAATACCCATAGACTGAAAATTCACAAAAACGTGGAAAACGGCAAAATATTGCCTAATTCGATGATATTTTGTTTAAGTCACACAAAGGAAAAGGGGATGATAAACGTCAAAATATTGCTAAATTCGATGATTTTTCGTACGAAACAAAATGCAAGAAAACTTGCTTAAAATGCAATATTATGCGAAATTCTGAGATTTGAAGGCCAAATCACATATCGTGATACTACATGAAATAGAATCGAAATATTGGTAAAACTCAATATATTTACGTAGTATCAAACTACATGAAAAACGTGAAAAAAGTCACTATTTAACCATATTTGAGGATTTTAACTTCAAATCATAGAGAGAGGTTTCGTATTATTTAGATCCAAGAAAAGACATATGACAATGTTGTTTCCAATTCAAATGATAAAAATGAATGTGTTTTCATTAGAATTAACTAAAATGTTCCTGATTTTCGTTTATATTACCGAGGGAAGATGTACACGTAAAACCGCTCTAATCTGGCTGAAACGTCGATATATGCAATAAAAACCGAACTTCTCCCCTTTTCAATATCTTACTCAGTATTTTACGAGAAACAAATAGATGATTGAAAATGAAGTATTTAAGGTTATTATCTAATCAATTATGTGTTTGCATAATTTTTATCGTATATATAAGAAATAATACCCATAGAGTGAAAATTCACAAAAACGTGGAAAAACCGCAAAATATTGCCTAATTCGATGATATTTTGTTTAAATCAAATAAAGGAAAAGGGGATGATAAACGTCAAAATATTGCTAAATTCGATGATTTTTCGTACGAAACAAAAGTCAAGAAAACTTGCTTGAAATGCAATATTATGCGAAATTCTGAGATTTGAAGGCCAAATCACATATCGTGATACTACATGAAATAGAATCTAAATATTGGTAAAAATGAATATATTTACGTAGTATCAAACTACATGAAAAACGTGAAAAAAGTCACTATTTAACCATATTTGAGGATTTTAACTTCAAATCATAGAACGAGGTTTCGTATTATTTAGATCCAAGAAAAGACATATGACAGTGTTGTTACCAATACAAATGATAAAAATCAATGTGTTTTCATTAGTATTAACTAAAATGTTCCTGATTTTCTGTTTATATTACCGATGGAAGATGTACACGAAAATCGCTCTATTCCGGCTGAAACGTCGATGTATGCAATAACAACAGAACTTCTCCCCTTTTCAATATCTTACTCAGTATTTTAACGAGAAACAAATAGTTGATTGAAAATGAAGTATTTAAGGTTATTATCTAATCAATTATGTGTTTGCATAATTTTTATCGTATATATATGAATTAATACCCATAGACTGAAAATTCACAAAAACGTGGAAAACGGCAAAATATTGCCTAATTCGATGATATTTTGTTTAAGTCACACAAAGGAATAGGGGATGATAAACGTCAAAATATTGCTAAATTCGATGATTTTTCGTACGAAACAAAATGCAAGAAAACTTGCTTAAAATGCAATATTATGCGAAATTCTGAGATATGAAGGCCAAATAACATATCGTGATACTACATGAAATAGAATCGAAATATTGGTAAAACTCAATATATTTACGTAGTATCAAACTACATGAAAAACGTGAAAAAGTCACTATTTAACCATATTTGAGGATTTTAACTTCAAATCATAGAGAGAGGTTTCATATTATTTAGATCCAAGAAAAGATATATGACAATGTTGTTTCCAATACAAATGATAAAAATGAATGTGTTTTCATTAGAATTAACTAAAATGTTCCTGATTTTCGTTTATATTACCGAGGGAAGATGTACACGTAAAACCGCTCGAATCTGGCTGAAACGTCGATATATGCAATAAAAACCGAACTTCTCCCCTTTTCAATATCTTACTCAGTATTTTACGAGAAACAAATAGATGACTGAAAATGAAGTATTTAAGGTTATTATCTAATCAATTATGTGTTTGCATAATTTTTATCGTATATATATGAAATAATACCCATAGATTGAAAATTCACAAAAACGTGGAAAAACCGCAAAATATTGCCTAATTCGATGATATTTTGTTTAAATCAAATAAAGGAAAAGTGGATGATAAACGTCAAAATATTGCTAAATTCGATGATTTTTCGTACGAAACAAAAGGCAAGAAAACTTGCTTAAAATGCAATATTATGCGAAATTCTGAGATTTGAAGGCCAAATCACATATCGTGATACTACATGAAATAGAATCTAAATATTGGTAAAAATGAATATATATACGTAGTATTAAACTACATGAAAAACGTGAAAAAAGTCACTATTTACCCATATTTGAGGATTTTAACTTCAAATCATAGAGCGAGGTTTCGTATTATTTAGATCCAAGAAAAGACATATGACAATGTTGTTTCCAATACAAATGATAAAAATCAATGTTTTTTCATAAGTATTAACTAAAATGTTCCTGATTTTCCGTTTGTATTACCGATGGAAGATGTACACGAAAATCGCTCTATTCCGGCTGAAACGTCGATATATGCAATAAAAACAGAACTTCTCCCCTTTTCAATATCTTACTCAGTATTTTAACGAGAAACAAATAGATGATTGAAAATGAAGTATTTAAGGTTATTACCTAATCAATTATGTGTTTGCGTCATTTTTATCGTATATATAATGAATTAATACCCATAGACTGAAAATTCACAAAAACGTAGAAAACGGCAAAATATTGCCTAATTCGATGATATTTGTTTAAGTCACATAAAGGAAAATGGGATGATAAACGTCAAAATTTTGCTAAATTCGATGATTTATCGTACGAAACAAAATGCAAGAAAACTTGCTTAAAATGCAATATTATGCGAAATTCTGAGATTTGAAGGCCAAATCACATATCGTGATACTACATGAAATAGAATCGAAATATTGGTAAAAATGAATATATTTACGTAGTATCAAACTACATGAAAAACATGAAAAAAGTCACTATTTAACCATATTTGAGGATTTTAACTTCAAATCATAGAGCGAGGTTTCGTATTATTTAGATCCAAGAAAAGACATATGACAATGTTGTTTCCAATACAAATTATAAAAATCAATGTGTTTTCATTAGAATTAACTAAAATGTTCCTGATTTTTCGTTTATATTACCGAGGGAAGATGTACACGTAAAACCGCTCTAATCCGGCTGAAACGTCGATATATGCAATAAAAACCGAACTTCTCCCCTTTTCATTATTTTACTCAGTATTTTATCGAGAAACAAATAGTTGATTGAAAATGAAGTATTTAAGGTTATTATCTAATCAATTATGTGTTTGCATCATTTTTATCGTATATATATGAATTAATACCCATAGACTGAAAATTCACAAAAACGTGGAAAACGGCAAAATATTGCCTAATTCGATGATATTTTGTTTAAGTCACATAAAGGAAAAGGGGATGATAAACGTCAAAATACTGCTAAATTCGATGATTTTTCGTACGAAACAAAAGGCAAGAAAACTTGCTTAAAATGCAATATTATGCGAAATTCTGAGATTTGAAGGCCAAATCACATATCGTGATACAACATGAAATAGAATCGAAATATTGGTAAAACTCAATATATTTACGTAGTATCAAACTACATGAAAAACGTGAAAAAAGTCACTATTTAACCATATTTGAGGATTTTAACTTCAAATCATAGAGCGAGGTATCGTATTATTTAGATCCAAGAAAAGACATATGACAATGTTGTTTCCAATACAAATTATAAAAATCAATGTGTTTTCATTAGAATTAACTAAAATGTTCCTGATTTTCCGTTTATATTACCGAGGGAAGATGTACACGTAAAACCGCTCTAATCCGGCTGAAACGTCGATATATGCAATAAAAACCGAACTTCTCCCCTTTTCATTATCTTACTCAGTATTTTACCGAGAAACAAATAGTTGATTGAAAATGAAGTATTTAAGGTTATTATCTAATCAATTATGTGTTTGCATAATTTTTATCGTATATATATGAATTAATACCCATAGACTGAAAATTCACAGAAACGTGGAAAACGGCAAAATATTGCCTAATTCGATGATATTTTGTTTAAGTCACATAAAGGAAAAGGGGATGATAAACGCCAAAATATTGCTAAATTCGATGATTTTTCGTACGAAACAAAAGGCAAGAAAACTTGCTTAAAATGCAATATTATGCGAAATTCTGAGATTTGAAGGCCAAATCACATATCGTGATACTACATGAAATAGTATCGAAATATTGGTAAAAATGAATATATTTACGTTATATCAAATTACATGAAAAACGTGAAAAAGTCAATATTTAACCATATATGAGGATTTTAACTTCAAATCATAGAGCGAGGTTTCGTATTATTTAGATCCAAGAATAGACATATGACAATGTTGTTTCCAATACAAATTATAAAAATCAATGTGTTTTCATTAGAATTAACTAAAATGTTCTTGATTTTCGGTTTATATTACCGAGGGAAGATGTACACGTAAAACCGCTCTAATCCGGCTGAAACGTCGATATATGCAATAAAAACCGAACTTCTCCCCTTTTCATTATCTTACTCAGTATTTTAACGAGAAACAAATAGATGATTGAAAATGAAGTATTTAAGGTTATTATCTAATCAATTATGTGTTTGCATCATTTTTATCGTATATATATGAATTAATAACCATAGACTGAAAATTCACAAAAACGTAGAAAACGGCAAAATATTGCCTAATTCGATGATATTTTGTTTAAGTCACATAAAGGAAAATGGGATGATAAACGTCAAAATATTGCTAAATTCGATGATTTTTCGTACGAAACAAAATGCAAGAAAACTTGCTTAAAATGCAATATTATGCGAAATTCTGAGATTTGAAGGCCAAATCACATATCGTGATACTACATGAAATAGAATCGAAATATTGGTAAAAATGAATATATTTACGTAGTATCAAACTACATGAAAAACGTGAAAAAAGTCACTATTTAACCATATTTGAGGATTTTAACTTCAAATCATAGAGCGAGGTTTCGTATTATTTAGATCCAAGAAAAGACATATGACAATGTTGTTTCCAATACAAATTATAAAAATCAATGTGTTTTCATTAGAATTAACTAAAATGTTCCTGATTTTCCGTTTATATTACCGAGGGAAGATGTACACGTAAAACCGCTCTAATCCGGCTGAAACGTCGATATATGCAATAAAAACCGAACTTCTCCCCTTTTCATTATCTTACTCAGTATTTTAACGAGAAACAAATAGATGATTGAAAATGAAGTATTTAAGGTTATAATCTAATCAATTATGTGTTTGCATCATTTTTATCGTATATATATGAATTAATACCCATAGACTGAAAATTCACAAAATCGTGGAAAACGGCAAAATATTGCCTAATTCGATGATATTTTGTTTAAGTCACATAAAGGAAAAGGGGATGATAAACGTCAAAATATTGCTAAATTCGATGATTTTTCGTACGAAACAAAAGGCAAGAAAACTTGCTTAAAATGCAATATTATGCGAAATTCTGAGATTTGAAGGCCAAATCACATATCGTGATACTACATGAAATAGTATCGAAATATTGGTAAAAATGAATATATTTACGTTATATCAAACTACATGAAAAACGTGAAAAAAGTCAATATTTAACCATATATGAGGATTTTAACTTCAAATCATAGAGCGAGGTTTCGTATTATTTAGATCCAAGAAAAGACATGTGACAGTGTTGTTACCAATACAAATGATAAAAATCAATGTGTTTTCATTAGTATTAACTAAAATGTTCCTGATTTTCTGTTCATATTACCGATGGAAGATGTACACGAAAATCGCTCTATTCCGGCTGAAACGTCGATGTATGCAATAACAACAGAACTTCTCCCCTTTTCAATATCTTACTCAGTATTTTAACGAGAAACAAATAGTTGATTGAAAATGAAGTATTTAAGGTTATTATCTAATCAATTATATGTTTGCATAATTTTTATCGTATATATATGAATTAATACCCATAGACTGAAAATTCACAAAAACGTGGAAAACGGCAAAATATTGCCTAATTCGATGATATTTTGTTTAAGTCACACAATGGAAAAGGGGATGATAAACGTCAAAATATTGCTAAATTCGATGATTTTTCGTACGAAACAAAATGCAAGAAAACTTGCTTAAAATGCAATATTATGCGAAATTCTGAGATTTGAAGGCCAAATCACATATCGTGATACTACATGAAATAGAATCGAAATATTGGTAAAACTCAATATATTTACGTAGTATCAAACTACATGAAAAACGTGAAAAGTCACTATTTAACCATATTTGAGGATTTTAACTTCAAATCATAGAGAGAGGTTTCATATTATTTAGATCAAAGAAAAGATATATGACAATGTTGTTTCCAATACAAATGATAAAAATGAATGTGTTTTCATTAGAATTAACTAAAATGTTCCTGATTTTCGTTTATATTACCGAGGGAAGATGTACACGTAAAACCGCTCTAATCTGGCTGAAACGTCGATATATGCAATAAAAACCGAACTTCTCCCCTTTTCAATATCTTACTCAGTATTTTACAAGAAACAAATAGATGACTGAAAATGAAGTATTTAAGGTTATTATCTAATCAATTATGTGTTTGCATAATTTTTATCGTATATATATGAAATAATACCCATAGAGTGAAAATTCACAAAAACTTGGAAAAACCGCAAAATATTGCCTAATTCGATGATATTTTGTTTAAATCAAATAAAGGAAAAGGGGATGATAAACGTCAAAATATTGCTAAATTCGATGATTTTTCGTACGAAACAAAAGGCAAGAAAATTTGCTTAAAATGCAATATTATGCGAAATTCTGAGATTTGAAGGCCAAATCACATATCGTGATACTACATGAAATAGAATCTAAGTATTGGTAAAAATGAATATATTTACGTAGTATCAAACTACATGAAAAACGTGAAAAAAGTCACTATTTAACCATATTTGAGGATTTTAACTTCAAATCATAGAGCGAGGTTTCGTATTATTTAGATCCAAGAAAAGACATATGACAATGTTGTTTCCAATACAAATGATAAAAATCAATGTTTTTTCATAAGTATTAACTAAAATGTTCCTGATTTTCCGTTTGTATTATCGATGGAAGATGTACACGAAAATCGCTCTATTCCGGCTGAAACATCGATATATGCAATAAAAACAGAACTTCTCCCCTTTTCAATATCTTACTCAGTATTTTAACGAGAAACAAATAGATGATTGAAAATGAAGTATTTAAGGTTATTACCTAATCAATTATGTGTTTGCGTCATTTTTATCGTATATATAATGAATTAATACCCATAGACTTAAAATTCACAAAAACGTAGAAAACGGCAAAATATTGCCTAATTCGATGATATTTTGTTTAAGTCACATAAAGGAAAATGGGATGATAAACGTCAAAATATTGCTAAATTCGATGATTTTTCGTACGAAACAAAATGCAAGAAAACTTGCTTAAAATGCAATATTATGCGAAATTCTGAGATTTGAAGGCCAAATCACATATCGTGATACTACATGAAATAGAATCGAAATATTGGTAAAAATGAATATATTTACGTAGTATCAAACTACATGAAAAAAGTGAAAAAAGTCACTATTTAACCATATTTGAGGATTTTAACTTCAAATCATAGAGCGAGGTTTCGTATTATTTAGATCCAAGAAAAGACATATGACAATGTTGTTTCCAATACAAATTATAAAAATCAATGTGTTTTCATTAGAATTAACTAAAATGTTCCTGATTTTTCGTTTATATTACCGAGGGAAGATGTACACGTAAAACCGCTCTAATCCAGCTGAAACGTCGATTAATGCAATAAAAACCGAACTTCTCCCCTTTTCATTATCTTACTCAGTATTTTAACGAGAAACAAATAGATGATTGAAAATGAAGTATTTAAGGTTATTATCTAATCAATTATGTGTTTGCATCATTTTTATCGTATATATATGAATTAATACCCATAGACTGAAAATTCACAAAAACGTGGAAAACGGCAAAATATTGCCTAATTCGATGATATTTTGTTTAAGTCACATGAAGGAAAAGGGGATGATAAACGTCAAAATATTGCTAAATTCGATGATTTTTCGTACGAAACAAAAGGCAAGAAAACTTGCTTAAAATGCAATATTATGCGAAATTCTGAGATTTGAAGGCCAAATCACATATCGTGATACTACATGAAATAGTATCGAAATATTGGTAAAAATGAATATATTTACGTAATATCAAACTACATGAAAAACGTGAAAAAAGTCAATATTTAACCATATTTGAGGATTTTAACTTCAAATCATAGAGCGAGGTTTCGTATTATTTAGATCCAAGAATAGACATATGACAATGTTGTTTCCAATACAAATGATAAAAATCAATGTGCTTTCATTAGAATTAACTAAAATGTTCCTGATTTTCCGTTTATATTACCGAGGGAAGATGTACACGTAAAACCGCTCTAATCCGGCTGAAACGTCGATATATGCAATAAAAACCGAACTTCTTCCCTTTTCAATATCTTACTCAGTATTTTAACGAGATACAAATAGATAATTGAAAATGAAGTATTTAAGGTTATTATCTAATCAATTATGTGTTTGCATCATTTTTATTGTATATATAAGAATTAATACCCATAGACTGAAAATTCACAAAAACGTGGAAAACGGCAAAATATTGCCTAATACGATGATATTTTGTTTAAGTCACATAAAGGAAAATGGGATGATAAACGTCAAAATATTGCTAAATTCGACGATTTTTCGTACGAAACAAAATGCAAGAAAACTTGCTTAAAATGCATTATTATGCGAAATTCTGAGATTTGAAGGCCAAATCACATATCGTGATACTACATGAAATAGAATCGAAATATTGGTAAAAATCAATATATTTACGTAGTATCAAACTACAGGAAAAACGTGAAAAAAGTCGCTATTTAACCATATTTGAGGATTTTAACTTCAAATCATAGAGAGAGGTTTCGTATTACTTAGATCCAAGAAAAGACATATGACAATGTTGTTTCCAATACAAATTATAAAAATCAATGTGTTTTCATTAGAATTAACTAAAATGTTCCTGATTTTCCGTTTATATTACCGACGGAAGATGTACACGTAAAACCGCTCTAATCCGGCTGAAACGTCGATATATGCAATAAAAACCGAACTTCTCCCCTTTTCATTATCTTACTCAGTATTTTAACGAGAAACAAATAGTTGATTGAAAATGAAGTATTTAAGGTTATTATCTAATCAATTATGTATTTGCATAATATTTATTATATATATATGAATTAATACCCATAGACTGAAAATTCACAGAAACGTGGAAAACGGCAAAATATTGCCTAATTCGATGATATTTTGTTTAAGTCACATAAAGGAAAAGAGGATGATAAACGTCAAAATATTGCTAAATTCGATGATTTTTCGTACGAAACAAAAGGCAAGAAAACTTGCTTAAAATGCAATATTATGCGAAATTCTGAGATTTGAAGGCCAAATCACATATCGTGATACAACATGAAATAGAATCGAAATATTGGTAAAACTCAATATATTTACGTAGTATCAAACTACATGAAAAACGTGAAAAAAGTCACTATTTAACCATATTTGAGGATTTTAACTTCAAATCATAGAGAGGTTTCGTATTATTTAGATCCAAGAATAGACATATGACAATGTTGTTTCCAATACAAATGATAAAAATGAATGTGTTTTCATTAGAATTAACTAAAATGTTCCTGATTTTCGTTTATATTACCGAGGGAAGACGTACACGAAAATCGCTCTATTCCGGCTGAAACGTCGATGTATGCAATAACAACAGAACTTCTCCCCTTTTCAATATCTTACTCAGTATTTTAACGAGAAACAAATAGTTGATTGAAAATGAAGTATTTAAGGTTATTATCTAATCAATTATATGTTTGCATAATTTTTATCGTATATATATGAATTAATACCCATAGACTGAAAATTCACAAAAACGTGGAAAACGGCAAAATATTGCCTAATTCGATGATATTTTGTTTAAGTCACACAATGGAAAAGGGGATGATAAACGTCAAAATATTGCTAAATTCGATGATTTTTCGTACGAAACAAAATGCAAGAAAACTTGCTTAAAATGCAATATTATGCGAAATTCTGAGATTTGAAGGCCAAATCACATATCGTGATACTACATGAAATAGAATCGAAATATTGGTAAAACTCAATATATTTACGTAGTATCAAACTACATGAAAAACGTGAAAAGTCACTATTTAACCATATTTGAGGATTTTAACTTCAAATCATAGAGAGAGGTTTCATATTATTTAGATCCAAGAAAAGATATATGACAATGTTGTTTCCAATACAAATGATAAAAATGAATGTGTTTTCATTAGAATTAACTAAAATGTTCCTGATTTTCGTTTATATTACCGAGGGAAGATGTACACGTAAAACCGCTCTAATCTGGCTGAAACGTCGATATATGCAATAAAAACCGAACTTCTCCCCTTTTCAATATCTTACTCAGTATTTTACAAGAAACAAATAGATGACTGAAAATGAAGTATTTAAGGTTATTATCTAATCAATTATGTGTTTGCATAATTTTTATCGTATATATATGAAATAATACCCATAGAGTGAAAATTCACAAAAACGTGGAAAAACCGCAAAATATTGCCTAATTCGATGATATTTTGTTTAAATCAAATAAAGGAAAAGGGGATGATAAACGTCAAAATATTGCTAAATTCGATGATTTTTCGTACGAAACAAAAGGCAAGAAAACTTGCTTAAAATGCAATATTATGCGAAATTCTGAGATTTGAAGGCCAAATCACATATCGTGATACTACATGAAATAGAATCTAAATATTGGTAAAAATGAATATATTTACGTAGTATCAAACTACATGAAAAACGTGAAAAAAGTCACTATTTAACCATATTTGAGGATTTTAACTTCAAATCATAGAGCGAGGTTTCGTATTATTTAGATCCAAGAAAAGACATATGACAATGTTGTTTCCAATACAAATGATAAAAATCAATGTTTTTTCATAAGTATTAACTAAAATGTTCCTGATTTTCCGTTTGTATTACCGATGGAAGATGTACACGAAAATCGCTCTATTCCGGCTGAAACGTCGATATATGCAATAAAAACAGAACTTCTCCCCTTTTCAATATCTTACTCAGTATTTTAACGAGAAACAAATAGATGATTGAAAATGAAGTATTTAAGGTTATTACCTAATCAATTATGTGTTTGCGTCATTTTTATCGTATATATAATGAATTAATACCCATAGACTGAAAATTCACAAAAACGTAGAAAACGGCAAAATATTGCCTAATTCGATGATATTTTGTTTAAGTCACATAAAGGAAAATGGGATGATAAACGTCAAAATATTGCTAAATTCGATGATTTTTCGTACGAAACAAAATGCAAGAAAACTTGCTTAAAATGCAATATTATGCGAAATTCTGAGATTTGAAGGCCAAATCACATATCGTGATACTACATGAAATAGAATCGAAATATTGGTAAAAATGAATATATTTACGTAGTATCAAACTACATGAAAAAAGTGAAAAAAGTCACTATTTAACCATATTTGAGGATTTTAACTTCAAATCATAGAGCGAGGTTTCGTATTATTTAGATCCAAGAAAAGACATATGACAATGTTGTTTCCAATACAAATTATAAAAATCAATGTGTTTTCATTAGAATTAACTAAAATGTTCCTGATTTTTCGTTTATATTACCGAGGGAAGATGTACACGTAAAACCGCTCTAATCCAGCTGAAACGTCGATTAATGCAATAAAAACCGAACTTCTCCCCTTTTCATTATCTTACTCAGTATTTTAACGAGAAACAAATAGATGATTGAAAATGAAGTATTTAAGGTTATTATCTAATCAATTATGTGTTTGCATCATTTTTATCGTATATATATGAATTAATACCCATAGACTGAAAATTCACAAAAACGTGGAAAACGGCAAAATATTGCCTAATTCGATGATATTTTGTTTAAGTCACATGAAGGAAAAGGGGATGATAAACGTCAAAATATTGCTAAATTCGATGATTTTTCGTACGAAACAAAAGGCAAGAAAACTTGCTTAAAATGCAATATTATGCGAAATTCTGAGATTTGAAGGCCAAATCACATATCGTGATACTACATGAAATAGTATCGAAATATTGGTAAAAATGAATATATTTACGTAATATCAAACTACATGAAAAACGTGAAAAAAGTCAATATTTAACCATATTTGAGGATTTTAACTTCAAATCATAGAGCGAGGTTTCGTATTATTTAGATCCAAGAATAGACATATGACAATGTTGTTTCCAATACAAATGATAAAAATCAATGTGCTTTCATTAGAATTAACTAAAATGTTCCTGATTTTCCGTTTATATTACCGAGGGAAGATGTACACGTAAAACCGCTCTAATCCGGCTGAAACGTCGATATATGCAATAAAAACCGAACTTCTTCCCTTTTCAATATCTTACTCAGTATTTTAACGAGATACAAATAGATAATTGAAAATGAAGTATTTAAGGTTATTATCTAATCAATTATGTGTTTGCATCATTTTTATTGTATATATATGAATTAATACCCATAGACTGAAAATTCACAAAAACGTGGAAAACGGCAAAATATTGCCTAATACGATGATATTTTGTTTAAGTCACATAAAGGAAAATGGGATGATAAACGTCAAAATATTGCTAAATTCGACGATTTTTCGTACGAAACAAAATGCAAGAAAACTTGCTTAAAATGCATTATTATGCGAAATTCTGAGATTTGAAGGCCAAATCACATATCGTGATACTACATGAAATAGAATCGAAATATTGGTAAAAATCAATATATTTACGTAGTATCAAACTACAGGAAAAACGTGAAAAAAGTCGCTATTTAACCATATTTGAGGATTTTAACTTCAAATCATAGAGAGAGGTTTCGTATTACTTAGATCCAAGAAAAGACATATGACAATGTTGTTTCCAATACAAATTATAAAAATCAATGTGTTTTCATTAGAATTAACTAAAATGTTCCTGATTTTCCGTTTATATTACCGACGGAAGATGTACACGTAAAACCGCTCTAATCCGGCTGAAACGTCGATATATGCAATAAAAACCGAACTTCTCCCCTTTTCATTATCTTACTCAGTATTTTAACGAGAAACAAATAGTTGATTGAAAATGAAGTATTTAAGGTTATTATCTAATCAATTATGTATTTGCATAATATTTATTATATATATATGAATTAATACCCATAGACTGAAAATTCACAGAAACGTGGAAAACGGCAAAATATTGCCTAATTCGATGATATTTTGTTTAAGTCACATAAAGGAAAAGAGGATGATAAACGTCAAAATATTGCTAAATTCGATGATTTTTCGTACGAAACAAAAGGCAAGAAAACTTGCTTAAAATGCAATATTATGCGAAATTCTGAGATTTGAAGGCCAAAACACATATCGTGATACAACATGAAATAGAATCGAAATATTGGTAAAACTCAATATATTTACGTAGTATCAAACTACATGAAAAACGTGAAAAAAGTCACTATTTAACCATATTTGAGGATTTTAACTTCAAATCATAGAGAGGTTTCGTATTATTTAGATCCAAGAATAGACATATGACAATGTTGTTTCCAATACAAATGATAAAAATGAATGTGTTTTCATTAGAATTAACTAAAATGTTCCTGATTTTCGTTTATATTACCGAGGGAAGACGTACACGAAAATCGCTCTATTCCGGCTGAAACGTCGATGTATGCAATAACAACAGAACTTCTCCCCTTTTCAATATCTTACTCAGTATTTTAACGAGAAACAAATAGTTGATTGAAAATGAAGTATTTAAGGTTATTATCTAATCAATTATATGTTTGCATAATTTTTATCGTATATATATGAATTAATACCCATAGACTGAAAATTCACAAAAACGTGGAAAACGGCAAAATATTGCCTAATTCGATGATATTTTGTTTAAGTCACACAATGGAAAAGGGGATGATAAACGTCAAAATATTGCTAAATTCGATGATTTTTCGTACGAAACAAAATGCAAGAAAACTTGCTTAAAATGCAATATTATGCGAAATTCTGAGATTTGAAGGCCAAATCACATATCGTGATACTACATGAAATAGAATCGAAATATTGGTAAAACTCAATATATTTACGTAGTATCAAACTACATGAAAAACGTGAAAAGTCACTATTTAACCATATTTGAGGATTTTAACTTCAAATCATAGAGAGAGGTTTCATATTATTTAGATCCAAGAAAAGATATATGACAATGTTGTTTCCAATACAAATGATAAAAATGAATGTGTTTTCATTAGAATTAACTAAAATGTTCCTGATTTTCGTTTATATTACCGAGGGAAGATGTACACGTAAAACCGCTCTAATCTGGCTGAAACGTCGATATATGCAATAAAAACCGAACTTCTCCCCTTTTCAATATCTTACTCAGTATTTTACAAGAAACAAATAGATGACTGAAAATGAAGTATTTAAGGTTATTATCTAATCAATTATGTGTTTGCATAATTTTTATCGTATATATATGAAATAATACCCATAGAGTGAAAATTCACAAAAACGTGGAAAAACCGCAAAATATTGCCTAATTCGATGATATTTTGTTTAAATCAAATAAAGGAAAAGGGGATGATAAACGTCAAAATATTGCTAAATTCGATGATTTTTCGTACGAAACAAAAGGCAAGAAAACTTGCTTAAAATGCAATATTATGCGAAATTCTGAGATTTGAAGGCCAAATCACATATCGTGATACTACATGAAATAGAATCTAAATATTGGTAAAAATGAATATATTTACGTAGTATCAAACTACATGAAAAACGTGAAAAAAGTCACTATTTAACCATATTTGAGGATTTTAACTTCAAATCATAGAGCGAGGTTTCGTATTATTTAGATCCAAGAAAAGACATATGACAATGTTGTTTCCAATACAAATGATAAAAATCAATGTTTTTTCATAAGTATTAACTAAAATGTTCCTGATTTTCCGTTTGTATTACCGATGGAAGATGTACACGAAAATCGCTCTATTCCGGCTGAAACGTCGATATATGCAATAAAAACAGAACTTCTCCCCTTTTCAATATCTTACTCAGTATTTTAACGAGAAACAAATAGATGATTGAAAATGAAGTATTTAAGGTTATTACCTAATCAATTATGTGTTTGCGTCATTTTTATCGTATATATAATGAATTAATACCCATAGACTGAAAATTCACAAAAACGTAGAAAACGGCAAAATATTGCCTAATTCGATGATATTTTGTTTAAGTCACATAAAGGAAAATGGGATGATAAACGTCAAAATATTGCTAAATTCGATGATTTTTCGTACGAAACAAAATGCAAGAAAACTTGCTTAAAATGCAATATTATGCGAAATTCTGAGATTTGAAGGCCAAATCACATATCGTGATACTACATGAAATAGAATCGAAATATTGGTAAAAATGAATATATTTACGTAGTATCAAACTACATGAAAAAAGTGAAAAAAGTCACTATTTAACCATATTTGAGGATTTTAACTTCAAATCATAGAGCGAGGTTTCGTATTATTTAGATCCAAGAAAAGACATATGACAATGTTGTTTCCAATACAAATTATAAAAATCAATGTGTTTTCATTAGAATTAACTAAAATGTTCCTGATTTTTCGTTTATATTACCGAGGGAAGATGTACACGTAAAACCGCTCTAATCCAGCTGTAACGTCGATTAATGCAATAAAAACCGAACTTCTCCCCTTTTCATTATCTTACTCAGTATTTTAACGAGAAACAAATAGATGATTGAAAATGAAGTATTTAAGGTTATTATCTAATCAATTATGTGTTTGCATCATTTAATCGTATATATATGAATTAATACCCATAGACTGAAAATTCACAAAAACGTGGAAAACGGCAAAATATTGCCTAATTCGATGATATTTTGTTTAAGTCACATGAAGGAAAAGGGGATGATAAACGTCAAAATATTGCTAAATTCGATGATTTTTCGTACGAAACAAAAGGCAAGAAAACTTGCTTAAAATGCAATATTATGCGAAATTCTGAGATTTGAAGGCCAAATCACATATCGTGATACTACATGAAATAGTATCGAAATATTGGTAAAAATGAATATATTTACGTAATATCAAACTACATGAAAAACGTGAAAAAAGTCAATATTTAACCATATTTGAGGATTTTAACTACAAATCATAGAGCGAGGTTTCGTATTATTTAGATCCAAGAATAGACATATGACAATGTTGTTTCCAATACAAATGATAAAAATCAATGTGCTTTCATTAGAATTAACTAAAATGTTCCTGATTTTCCGTTTATATTACCGAGGGAAGATGTACACGTAAAACCGCTCTAATCCGGCTGAAACGTCGATATATGCAATAAAAACCGAACTTCTTCCCTTTTCAATATCTTACTCTGTATTTTAACGAGATACAAATAGATAATTGAAAATGAAGTATTTAAGGTTATTATCTAATCAATTATGTGTTTGCATCATTTTTATTGTATATATATGAATTAATACCCATAGACTGAAAATTCACAAAAACGTGGAAAACGGCAAAATATTGCCTAATTCGATGATATTTTGTTTAAGTCACATAAAGGAAAATGGGATGATAAACGTCAAAATATTGCTAAATATGACGATTTTTCGTACGAAACAAAATGCAAGAAAACTTGCTTAAAATGCATTATTATGCGAAATTCTGAGATTTGAAGGCCAAATCACATATCGTGATACTACATGAAATAGAATCGAAATATTGGTAAAAATCAATATATTTACGTAGTATCAAACTACAGGAAAAACGTGAAAAAAGTCACTATTTAACCATATTTGAGGATTTTAACTTCAAATCATAGAGAGAGGTTTCGTATTACTTAGATCCAAGAAAAGACATATGACAATGTTGTTTCCAATACAAATTATAAAAATCAATGTGTTTTCATTAGAATTAACTAAAATGTTCCTGATTTTCCGTTTATATTACCGACGGAAGATGTACACGTAAAACCGCTCTAATCCGGCTGAAACGTCGATATATGCAATAAAAACCGAACTTCTCCCCTTTTCATTATCTTACTCAGTATTTTAACGAGAAACAAATAGTTGATTGAAAATGAAGTATTTAAGGTTATTATCTAATCAAGTATGTATTTGCATAATATTTATTATATATATATGAATTAATACCCATAGACTGAAAATTCACAGAAACGTGGAAAACGGCAAAATATTGCCTAATTCGATGATATTTTGTTTAAGTCACATAAAGGAAAAGAGGATGATAAACGTCAAAATATTGCTAAATTCGATGATTTTTCGTACGAAACAAAAGGCAAGAAAACTTGCTTAAAATGCAATATTATGCGAAATTCTGAGATTTGAAGGCCAAATCACATATCGTGATACAACATGAAATAGAATCGAAATATTGGTAAAACTCAATATATTTACGTAGTATCAAACTACATGAAAAACGTGAAAAAAGTCACTATTTAACCATATTTGAGGATTTTAACTTCAAATCATAGAGAGGTTTCGTATTATTTAGATCCAAGAAAAGACATATGACAATGTTGTTTCCAATACAAATGATAAAAATGAATGTGTTTTCATTAGAATTAACTAAAATGTTCCTGAATTTCGTTTATATTACCGAGGGAAGATGTACACGTAAAACAGCTCTAATCCGGCTGAAACGTCGATATATGCAATAAAAACCGAACTTCTCCCCTTTTCAATATCTTACTCAGTATTTTACGAGAAACAAATAGATGATTGAAAATGAAGTATTTAAGGTTATTATCTAATCAATTATGTGTTTGCATAATTTTTATCGTATATATATGAAATAATACCCATAGAGTGAAAATTCACAAAAACGTGGAAAAACCGCAAAATATTGCCTAATTCGATGATATTTTGTTTAAATCAAATAAAGGAAAGGGGATGATAAACGTCAAAATATTGCTAAATTCGATGATTTTTCGTACGAAACAAAAGGCAAGAAAACTTGCTTAAAATGCAATATTATGCGAAATTCTGAGATTTGAAGGCCAAATCACATATCGTGATACTACATGAAATAGAATCTAAATATTGGTAAAAATGAATATATTTACGTAGTGTCAAACTACATGAAAAACGTGAAAAAAGTAACTATTTAACCATATTTGAGGATTTTAACTTCAAATCATAGAGCGAGGTTTCGTATTATTTAGATCCAAGAATAGACATATGACAATGTTGTTTCCAATACAAATGATAAAAATCAATGTGTTTTCATTAGAATTAACTAAAATGTTCCTGATTTTCCGTTTATATTACCGAGGGAAGATGTACACGTAAAACCGCTCTAATCCGGCTGAAACGTCGATATATGCAATAAAAACCGAACTTCTTCCCTTTTCAATATCTTACTCAGTATTTTAACGAGAAACAAATAGATAATTGAAAATGAAGTATTTAAGGTTATTATCTAATCAATTATGTGTTTGCATCATTTTTATTGTATATATATGAATTAATACCCATAGACTGAAAATTCACAAAAACGTGGAAAACGGCAAAATATTGCCTAATTCGATGATATTTTGTTTAAGTCACATAAAGGAAAAGGGGATGATAAACGTCAAAATATTGCTAAATTCGATGATTTTTCGTACGAAACAAAATGCAAGAAAACTTGCTTAAAATGCATTATTATGCGAAATTCTGAGATTTGAAGGCCAAATCACATATCGTGATACTACATGAAATAGAATCGAAATATTGGTAAAAATCAATATATTTACGTAGTATCAAACTACAGGAAAAACGTGAAAAAAGTCACTATTTAACCATATTTGAGGATTTTAACTTCAAATCATAGAGAGAGGTTTCGTATTATTTAGATCCAAGAAAAGACATATGACAATGTTGTTTCCAATACAAATTATAAAAATCAATGTGTTTTCATTAGAATTAACTAAAATGTTCCTGATTTTCCGTTTATATTACCGACGGAAGATGTACACGTAAAACCGCTCTAATCCGGCTGAAACGTCGATATATGCAATAAAAACCGAATTTCTCCCCTTTTCATTATCTTACTCAGTATTTTAACGAGAAACAAATAGTTGATTGAAAATGAAGTATTTAAGGTTATTATCTAATCAATTATGTGTTTGCATAATTTTTATCATATATATATGAATTAATACCCATAAACTGAAAATTCACAGAAACGTGGAAAACGGCAAAATATTGCCTAATTCGATGATATTTTGTTTAAGTCACACAAAGGAAAAGGGGATGATAAACGTCAAAATATTGCTAAATTCGATGATTTTTCGTACGAAACAAAAGGCAAGAAAACTTGCTTAAAATGCAATATTATGCGAAATTCTGAGATTTGAAGGCCAAATCACATATCGTGATACAACATGAAATAGAATCGAAATATTGGTAAAACTCAATATATTTACGTAGTATCAAACTACATGAAAAACGTGAAAAAAGTCACTATTTAACCATATTTGAGGATTTTAACTTCAAATCATAGAGAGAAGTTTCGTATTATTTAGATCCAAGAAAAGACATATGACAATGTTGTTTCCAATACAAATGATAAAAATGAATGTGTTTTCATTAGAATTAACTAAAATGTTCCTGATTTTCGTTTATATTACCGAGGGAAGATGTACACGTAAAACAGCTCTAATCCGGCTGAAACGTCGATATATGCAATAAAAACCGAACTTCTCCCCTTTTCAATATCTTACTCAGTATTTGACGAGAAACAAATAGATGATTGAAAATGAAGTATTTAAGGTTATTATCTAATCAATTATGTGTTTGCATAATTTTTATCGTATATATATGAAATAATACCC
This sequence comes from Procambarus clarkii, assembly GCF_040958095.1. Taxonomy (NCBI): domain Eukaryota; kingdom Metazoa; phylum Arthropoda; class Malacostraca; order Decapoda; family Cambaridae; genus Procambarus; species Procambarus clarkii. The sequence continues at coordinate 2,433,851 of NC_091229.1, forward strand.
ATAGAGTGAAAATTCACAAAAACGTGGAAAAACGGCAAAATATTGCCTAATTCGATGATATTTTGTTTAAATCAAATAAAGGAAAAGGGGATGATAAACGTCAAAATATTGCTAAATTCGATGATTTTTCGTACGAAACAAAAGGCAAGAAAACTTGCTTAAAATGCAATATTATGCGAAATTCTGAGATTTGAAGGCCAAATCACATATCGTGATACTACATGAAATAGAATCTAAATATTGGTAAAAATTAATATATTTACGTAGTGTCAAACTACATGAAAAACGTGAAAAAAGTCACTATTTAACCATATTTGAGGATTTTAACTTCAAATCATAGAGCGAGGTTTCGTATTATTTAGATCCAAGAATAGACATATGACAATGTTGTTTCCAATACAAATGATAAAAATCAATGTGTTTTCATTAGAATTAACTAAAATGTTCCTGATTTTCCGTTTATATTACCGAGGGAAGATGTACACGTAAAACCGCTCTAATCCGGCTGAAACGTCGATATATGCAATAAAAACCGAACTTCTTCCCTTTTCAATATCTTACTCAGTATTTTAACGAGAAACAAATAGATAATTGAAAATGAAGTATTTAAGGTTATTATCTAATCAATTATGTGTTTGCATCATTTTTATTGTATATATATGAATTAATACCCATAGACTGAAAATTCAAAAAAACGTGGAAAACGGCAAAATATTGCCTAATTCGATGATATTTTGTTTAAGTCACATAAAGGAAAAGGGGATGATAAACGTCAAAATATTGCTAAATTCGATGATTTTTCGTACGAAACAAAATGCAAGAAAACTTGCTTAAAATGCATTATTATGCGAAATTCTGAGATTTGAAGGCCAAATCACATATCGTGATACTACATGAAATAGAATCGAAATATTGTTAAAAATCAATATATTTACGTAGTATCAAACTACAGGAAAAACGTGAAAAAAGTCACTATTTAACCATATTTGAGGATTTTAACTTCAAATCATAGAGAGAGGTTTCGTATTATTTAGATCCAAGAAAAGACATATGACAATGTTGTTTCCAATACAAATTATAAAAATCAATGTGTTTTCATTAGAATTAACTAAAATGTTCCTGATTTTCCGTTTATATTACCGACGGAAGATGTACACGTAAAACCGCTCTAATCCGGCTGAAACGTCGATATATGCAATAAAAACCGAATTTCTCCCCTTTTCATTATCTTACTCAGTATTTTAACGAGAAACAAATAGTTGATTGAAAATGAAGTATTTAAGGTTATTATCTAATCAATTATGTGTTTGCATAATTTTTATCATATATATATGAATTAATACCCATAAACTGAAAATTCACAGAAACGTGGAAAACGGCAAAATATTGCCTAATTCGATGATATTTTGTTTAAGTCACATAAAGGAAAAGGGGATGATAAACGTCAAAATATTGCTAAATTCGATGATTTTTCGTACGAAACAAAATGCAAGAAAACTTGCTTAAAATGCATTATTATGCGAAATTCTGAGATTTGAAGGCCAAATCACATATCGTGATACTACATGAAATAGAATCGAAATATTGTTAAAAATCAATATATTTACGTAGTATCAAACTACAGGAAAAACGTGAAAAAAGTCACTATTTAACCATATTTGAGGATTTTAACTTCAAATCATAGAGAGAGGTTTCGTATTATTTAGATCCAAGAAAAGACATATGACAATGTTGTTTCCAATACAAATTATAAAAATCAATGTGTTTTCATTAGAATTAACTAAAATGTTCCTGATTTTCCGTTTATATTACCGACGGAAGATGTACACGTAAAACCGCTCTAATCCGGCTGAAACGTCGATATATGCAATAAAAACCGAATTTCTCCCCTTTTCATTATCTTACTCAGTATTTTAACGAGAAACAAATAGTTGATTGAAAATGAAGTATTTAAGGTTATTATCTAATCAATTATGTGTTTGCATAATTTTTATCATATATATATGAATTAATACCCATAAACTGAAAATTCACAGAAACGTGGAAAACGGCAAAATATTGCCTAATTCGATGATATTTTGTTTAAGTCACACAAAGGAAAAGGAGATGATAAACGTCAAAATATTGCTAAATTCGATGATTTTTCGTACGAAACAAAAGGCAAGAAAACTTGCTTAAAATGCAATATTATGCGAAATTCTGAGATTTGAAGGCCAAATCACATATCGTGATACAACATGAAATAGAATCGAAATATTGGTAAAACTCAATATATTTACGTAGTATCAAACTACATGAAAAACGTGAAAAAAGTCACTATTTAACCATATTTGAGGATTTTAACTTCAAATCATAGAGAGAAGTTTCGTATTATTTAGATCCAAGAAAAGACATATGACAATGTTGTTTCCAATACAAATGATAAAAATGAATGTGTTTTCATTAGAATTAACTAAAATGTTCCTGATTTTCGTTTATATTACCGAGGGAAGATGTACACGTAAAACAGCTCTAATCCGGCTGAAACGTCGATATATGCAATAAAAACCGAACTTCTCCCCTTTTCAATATCTTACTCAGTATTTGACGAGAAACAAATAGATGATTGAAAATGAAGTATTTAAGATTATTATCTAATCAATTATGTGTTTGCATAATTTTTATCGTATATATATGAAATAATACCCATAGAGTGAAAATTCACAAAAACGTGGAAAAACGGCAAAATATTGCCTAATTCGATGATATTTTGTTTAAATCAAATAAAGGAAAAGGGGATGATAAACGTCAAAATATTGCTAAATTCGATGATTTTTCGTACGAAACAAAAGGCAAGAAAACTTGCTTAAAATGCAATATTATGCGAAATTCTGAGATTTGAAGGCCAAATCACATATCGTGATACTACATGAAATAGAATCTAAATATTGGTAAAAATTAATATATTTACGTAGTGTCAAACTACATGAAAAACGTGAAAAAAGTCACTATTTAACCATATTTGAGGATTTTAACTTCAAATCATAGAGCGAGGTTTCGTATTATTTAGATCCAAGAATAGACATATGACAATGTTGTTTCCAATACAAATGATAAAAATCAATGTGTTTTCATTAGAATTAACTAAAATGTTCCTGATTTTCCGTTTATATTACCGAGGGAAGATGTACACGTAAAACCGCTCTAATCCGGCTGAAACGTCGATATATGCAATAAAAACCGAACTTCTTCCCTTTTCAATATCTTACTCAGTATTTTAACGAGAAACAAATAGATAATTGAAAATGAAGTATTTAAGGTTATTATCTAATCAATTATGTGTTTGCATCATTTTTATTGTATATATATGAATTAATACCCATAGACTGAAAATTCAAAAAAACGTGGAAAACGGCAAAATATTGCCTAATTCGATGATATTTTGTTTAAGTCACATAAAGGAAAAGGGGATGATAAACGTCAAAATATTGCTAAATTCGATGATTTTTCGTACGAAACAAAATGCAAGAAAACTTGCTTAAAATGCATTATTATGCGAAATTCTGAGATTTGAAGGCCAAATCACATATCGTGATACTACATGAAATAGAATCTAAATATTGGTAAAAATGAATATATTTACGTAGTATCAAACTACATGAAAAACGTGAAAAAAGTCACTATTTAACCATATTTGAGGATTTTAACTTCCAAACATAGAGCGAGGTTTCGTATTATTTAGATCCAAGAAAAGACATATGACAATGTTGTTTCCAATGCAAATTATAAAAATCAATGTGTTTTCATTACAATTAACTAAAATGTTCCTGATTTTCCGTTTATATTATCGAGGGAAGATGTACACGTAAAACCGCTCTAATCCGGCTGAAACGTCGATATATGCAATAAAAACCGAACTTCTCCCCTTTTCATTATCTTACTCAGTATTTTAACGAGAAACAAATAGTTGATTGAAAATGAAGTATTTAAGGTTATTATCTAATCAATTATGTGTTTGCATAATTTTTATCGTATATATATGAATTAATACCCATAGACTGAAAATTCACAGAAACGTGGAAAACGGCAAAATATTGCCTAATTCGATGATATTTTGTTTAAGTCACATAAAGGAAAAGGGGATGATAAACGTCAAAATATTGCTAAATTCGATGATTTTTCGTACGAAACAAAAGGCAAGAAACTTGCTTAAAATGCAATATTATGCGAAATTCTGAGATTTGAAGGCCAAATCACATATCGTGATACTACATGAAATATAATCGAAATATTGGTAAAAATGAATATATTTACGTAATATCAAACTACATGAAAAACGTGAAAAAAGTCAATATTTAACCATATTTGAGGATTTTAACTTCAAATCATAGAGCGAGGTTTCGTATTATTTAGATCCAAGAATAGACATATGACAATGTTGTTTCCAATACAAATTATAAAAATCAATGTGTTTTCATTAGAATTAACTAAAATGTTCCTGATTTTCCGTTTATATTACCGAGGGAAGATGTACACGTAAAACCGCTCTAATCCGGCTGAAACGTCGATATATGCAATAAAAACCGAACTTCTCCCCTTTTCATAATCTTACTCAGTATTTTAACGAGAAACAAATAGATGATTGAAAATGAAGTATTTAAGGTTATTATCTAATCAATTATGTGTTTGCATAATTTTTATCGTATATATATGAATTAATACCCATAGACTGAAAATTCACAAAAACGTGGAAAACGGCAAAATATTGCCTAATTCGATGATATTTTGTTTAAGTCACATAAAGGAAAAGGGGATGATAAACATCAAAATATTGCTAAATTCGATGATTTTTCGTACGAAACAAAAGGCAAGAAAACTTGCTTAAAATGCAATATTATGCGAAATTCTGAGATTTGAAGGCCAAATCACATATCGTGATACTACATGAAATAGAATCGAAATATTGGTAAAACTCAATATATTTACGTAGTATCAAACTACATGAAAAACGTGAAAAAAGTAACTATTTAACCATATTTGAGGATTTTAACTTCAAATCATAAAGAGAGGTTTCGTATTATTTAGATCCAAGAAAAGACATATGACAATGTTGTTTCCAATACAAATGATAAAAATGAATGTGTTTTCATTAGAATTAACTAAAATGTTCCTGATTTTCGTTTATATTACCGAGGGAAGATATACACGTAAAACCGCTCTAATCTGGCTGAAACGTCGATATATGCAATAAAAACCGAACTTCTCCCCTTTTCAATATCATACTCAGTATTTTACGAGAAACAAATAGATGATTGAAAATGAAGTATTTAAGGTTATTATCTAATCAATTATGTGTTTGCATAATTTTTATCGTATATATATGAAATAATACCCATAGAGTGAAAATTCACAAAAACGTGGAAAAACCGCAAAATATTGCCTAATTCGATGATATTTTGTTTAAATCAAATAACGGAAAAGAGGATGATAAACATCAAAATATTGCTAAATTCGATGATTTTTCGTACGAAACAAAAGGCAAGAAAAGTTGCTTAAAATGCAATATTATGCGAAATTCTGAGATTTGAAGGCCAAATCACATATCGTGATACTACATGAAATAGAATCGAAATATTGGTAAAAATGAATATATTTACGTAGTATCAAACTACATGAAAAACGTGAAAAAAGTCACTATTTAACCATATTTGAGGATTTTAACTTCAAATCATAGAGCGAGGTTTCGTATTATTTAGATCCAAGAAAAGACATATGACAATGTTGTTTCCAACACAAATTATAAAAATCAATGTGTTTTCATTAGAATTAACTAAAATGTTCCTGATTTTCCGTTTATATTACCGAGGGAAGATGTACACGTAAAACCGCTCTAATCCGGCTGAAACGTTGATATATGCAATAAAAACCGAACTTCTCCCCTTTTCATTATCTTACTCAGTATTTTAACGAGAAACAAATAGTTGATTGAAAATGAAGTATTTAAGGTTATTATCTAATCAATTATGTGTTTGCATAATTTTTATCGTATATATATGAATTAATACCCATAGACTGAAAATTCACAGAAACGTGGAAAACGGCAAAATATTGCCTAATTCGATGATATTTTGTTTAAGTCACATAAAGGAAAAGGGGATGATAAACGTCAAAATATTGCTAAATTCGATGATTTTTCGTACGAAACAAAAGGCAAGAAAACTTGCTTAAAATGCAATATTATGCGAAATTCTGAGATTTGAAGGCCAAATCACATATCGTGATACTACATGAAATAGTATCGAAATATTGGTAAAAATGAATATATTTACGTAATATCAAACTACATGAAAAACGTGAAAAAAGTCAATATTTAACCATATTTGAGGATTTTAACTTCAAATCATAGAGCGAGGTTTGGTGTGTTTTCATTAGAATTAACTAAAATGTTCCTGATTTTCATTTATATTACCGAGGGAAGATGTACACGTAAAACCGCTCTAATCTGGCTGAAACGTCGATATATGCAATAAAAACAGAAATTCTCCCCTTTTCAATATCTTACTCAGTATTTTAACGAGAAACAAATAGATGATTGAAAATGAAGTATTTAAGGTTATTACCTAATCAATTATGTGTTTGCGTCATTTTTATCGTAAATATAATGAATTAATACCCATAGACTGAAAATTCACAAAAACGTAGAAAACGGCAAAATATTGCCTAATTCGATGATATTTTGTTTAAGTCACATAAAGGAAAATGGGATGATAAACGTCAAAATATTGTTAAATTCGAAGATTTTTCGTACGAAACAAAATGCAAGAAAACTTGCTTAAAATGCAATATTATGCGAAATTCTGAGATTTGAAGGCCAAATCACATATCGTGATACTACATGAAATAGAATCGAAATATTGGTAAAAATGAATATATTTACGTAGTATCAAACTACATGAAAAACGTGAAAAAAGTCACTATTTAACCATATTTGAGGATTTTAACTTTAAATCATAGAGCGAGGTTTCGTATTATTTAGATCCAAGAAAAGACATATGACAATGTTGTTTCCAATACAAATTATAAAAATCAATGTGTTTTCATTAGAATTAACTAAAATGTTCCTGATTTTCGTTTATATTACCGAGGGAAGATGTACACGTAAAACAGCTCTAATCCGGCTGAAACGTCGATATATGCAATAAAAACCGAACTTCTCCCCTTTTCAATATCTTACTCAGTATTTGACGAGAAACAAATAGATGATTCAAAATGAAGTATTTAAGGTTATTATCTAATCAATTATGTGTTTGCATAATTTTTATCGTATATATATGAAATAATACCCATAGAGTGAAAATTCACAAAAACGTGGAAAAACCGCAAAATATTGCCTAATTCGATGATATTTTGTTTAAATCAAATAAAGGAAAAGGGGATGATAAACGTCAAAATATTGCTAAATTCGATGATTTTTCGTACGAAACAAAAGGCAAGAAAACTTGCTTAAAATGCAATATTATGCGAAATTCTGAGATTTGAAGGCCAAATCACATATCGTGATACTACATGAAATAGAATCTAAATATTGGTAAAAATGAATATATTTACGTAGTATCAAACTACATGAAAAACGTGAAAAAAGTCACTATTTAACCATATTTGAGGATTTTAACTTCAAATCATAGAGCGAGGTTTCGTATTATTTAGATCCAAGAAAAGACATATGACAATGTTGTTTCCAATGCAAATTATAAAAATCAATGTGTTTTCATTACAATTAACTAAAATGTTCCTGATTTTCCGTTTATATTACCGAGGGAAGATGTACACGTAAAACCGCTCTAATCCGGCTGAAACGTCGATATATGCAATAAAAACCGAACTTCTCCCCTTTTCATTATCTTACTCAGTATTTTAACGAGAAACAAATAGTTGATTGAAAATGAAGTATTTAAGGTTATTATCTAATCAATTATGTGTTTGCATAATTTTTATCGTATATATATGAATTATTACCCATAGACTGAAAATTCACAGAAACGTGGAAAACGGCAAAATATTGCCTAATTCGATGATATTTTGTTTAAGTCACATAAAGGAAAAGGGGATGATAAACGTCAAAATATTGCTAAATTCGATGATTTTTCGTACGAAACAAAAGGCAAGAAACTTGCTTAAAATGCAATATTATGCGAAATTCTGAGATTTGAAGGCCAAATCACATATCGTGATACTACATGAAATATAATCGAAATATTGGTAAAAATGAATATATTTACGTAATATCAAACTACATGAAAAACGTGAAAAAAGTCAATATTTAACCATATTTGAGGATTTTAACTTCAAATCATAGAGCGAGGTTTCGTATTATTTAGATCCAAGAATAGACATATGACAATGTTGTTTCCAATAAAAATTATAAAAATCAATGTGTTTTCATTAGAATTAACTAAAATGTTCCTGATTTTCCGTTTATATTACCGAGGGAAGATGTACACGTAAAACCGCTCTAATCCGGCTGAAACGTTGATATATGCAATAAAAACCGAACTTCTCCCCTTTTCATTATCTTACTCAGTATTTTAACGAGAAACAAATAGTTGATTGAAAATGAAGTATTTAAGGTTATTATCTAATCAATTATGTGTTTGCATAATTTTTATCGTATATATATGAATTAATACCCATAGACTGAAAATTCACAGAAACGTGGAAAACGGCAAAATATTGCCTAATTCGATGATATTTTGTTTAAGTCACATAAAGGAAAAGGGGATGATAAACGTCAAAATATTGCTAAATTCGATGATTTTTCGTACGAAACAAAAGGCAAGAAAACTTGCTTAAAATGCAATATTATGCGAAATTCTGAGATTTGAAGGCCAAATCACATATCGTGATACTACATGAAATAGTATCGAAATATTGGTAAAAATGAATATATTTACGTAATATCAAACTACATGAAAAACGTGAAAAAAGTCAATATTTAACCATATTTGAGGATTTTAACTTCAAATCATAGAGCGAGGTTTGGTGTGTTTTCATTAGAATTAACTAAAATGTTCCTGATTTTCATTTATATTACCGAGGGAAGATGTACACGTAAAACCGCTCTAATCTGGCTGAAACGTCGATATATGCAATAAAAACAGAAATTCTCCCCTTTTCAATATCTTACTCAGTATTTTAACGAGAAACAAATAGATGATTGAAAATGAAGTATTTAAGGTTATTACCTAATCAATTATGTGTTTGCGTCATTTTTATCGTAAATATAATGAATTAATACCCATAGACTGAAAATTCACAAAAACGTAGAAAACGGCAAAATATTGCCTAATTCGATGATATTTTATTTAAGTCACATAAAGGAAAATGGGATGATAAACGTCAAAATATTGTTAAATTCGAAGATTTTTCGTACGAAACAAAATGCAAGAAAACTTGCTTAAAATGCAATATTATGCGAAATTCTGAGATTTGAAGGCCAAATCACATATCGTGATACTACATGAAATAGAATCGAAATATTGGTAAAAATGAATATATTTACGTAGTATCAAACTACATGAAAAACGTGAAAAAAGTCACTATTTAACCATATTTGAGGATTTTAACTTCAAATCATAGAGCGAGGTTTCGTATTATTTAGATCCAAGAAAAGACATATGACAATGTTGTTTCCAATACAAATTATAAAAATCAATGTGTTTTCATTAGAATTAACTAAAATGTTCCTGATTTTCGTTTATATTACCGAGGGAAGATGTACACGTAAAACAGCTCTAATCCGGCTGAAACGTCGATATATGCAATAAAAACCGAACTTCTCCCCTTTTCAATATCTTACTCAGTATTTGACGAGAAACAAATAGATGATTGAAAATGAAGTATTTAAGGTTATTATCTAATCAATTATGTGTTTGCATAATTTTTATCGTATATATATGAAATAATACCCATAGAGTGAAAATTCACAAAAACGTGGAAAAACCGCAAAATATTGCCTAATTCGATGATATTTTGTTTAAATCAAATAAAGGAAAAGGGGATGATAAACGTCAAAATATTGCTAAATTCGATGATTTTTCGTACGAAACAAAAGGCAAGAAAACTTGCTTAAAATGCAATATTATGCGAAATTCTGAGATTTGAAGGCCAAATCACATATCGTGATACTACATGAAATAGAATCTAAATATTGGTAAAAATGAATATATTTACGTAGTATCAAACTACATGAAAAACGTGAAAAAAGTCACTATTTAACCATATTTGAGGATTTTAACTTCAAATCATAGAGCGAGGTTTCGTATTATTTAGATCCAAGAAAAGACATATGACAATGTTGTTTCCAATGCAAATTATAAAAATCAATGTGTTTTCATTACAATTAACTAAAATGTTCCTGATTTTCCGTTTATATTACCGAGGGAAGATGTACACGTAAAACCGCTCTAATCCGGCTGAAACGTCGATATATGCAATAAAAACCGAACTTCTCCCCTTTTCATTATCTTACTCAGTATTTTAACGAGAAACAAATAGTTGATTGAAAATGAAGTATTTAAGGTTATTATCTAATCAATTATGTTTGCATAATTTTTATCGTATATATGAATTAATACCCATAGACTGAAAATTCACAGAAACGTGGAAAACGGCAAAATATTGCCTAATTCGATGATATTTTGTTTAAGTCACATAAAGGAAAAGGGGATGATAAACGTCAAAATATTGCTAAATTCGATGATTTTTCGTACGAAACAAAAGGCAAGAAACTTGCTTAAAATGCAATATTATGCGAAATTCTGAGATTTGAAGGCCAAATCACATATCGTGATACTACATGAAATATAATCGAAATATTGGTAAAAATGAATATATTTACGTAATATCAAACTACATGAAAAACGTGAAAAAAGTCAATATTTAACCATATTTGAGGATTTTAACTTCAAATCATAGAGCGAGGTTTCGTATTATTTAGATCCAAGAATAGACATATGACAATGTTGTTTCCAATAAAAATTATAAAAATCAATGTGTTTTCATTAGAATTAACTAAAATGTTCCTGATTTTCCGTTTATATTACCGAGGGAAGATGTACACGTAAAACCGCTCTAATCCGGCTGAAACGTCGATATATGCAATAAAAACCGAACTTCTCCCCTTTTCATTATCTTACTCAGTATTTTAACGAGAAACAAATAGATGATTGAAAATGAAGTATTTAAGGTTATTATCTAATCAATTATGTGTTTGCATAATTTTTATCGTATATATATGAATTAATACCCATAGACTGAAAATTCACAAAAACGTGGAAAACGGCAAAATATTGCCTAATTCGATGATATTTTGTTTAAGTCACATAAAGGAAAAGGGGATGATAAACATCAAAATATTGCTAAATTCGATGATTTTTCGTACGAAACAAAAGGCAAGAAAACTTGCTTAAAATGCAATATTATGCGAAATTCTGAAATTTGAAGGCCAAATCACATATCGTGATACTACATGAAATAGAATCGAAATATTGGTAAAACTCAATATATTTACGTAGTATCAAACTACATGAAAAACGTGAAAAAAGTCACTATTTAACCATATTTGAGGATTTTAACTTCAAATCATAAAGAGAGGTTTCGTATTATTTAGATCCAAGAAAAGACATATGACAATGTTGTTTCCAATACAAATGATAAAAATGAATGTGTTTTCATTAGAATTAACTAAAATGTTCCTGATTTTCGTTTATATTACCGAGGGAAGATGTACACGTAAAACCGCTCTAATCTGGCTGAAACGTCGATATATGCAATAAAAACCGAACTTCTCCCCTTTTCAATATCATACTCAGTATTTTACGAGAAACAAATAGATGATTGAAAATGAAGTATTTAAGGTTATTATCTAATCAATTATGTGTTTGCATAGTTTTTATCGTATATATATGAATTAATACCCATAGACTGAAAATTCACAAAAACGTGGAAAACGGCAAAATATTGCCTAATTCGATGATATTTAGTTTAAGTCACATAAAGGAAAAGGGGATGATAAACGTCAAAATATTGCTAAATTCGATGATTTTTCGTACGAAACAAAAGGCAAGAAAAGTTGCATAAAATGCAATATTATGCGAAATTCTGAGATTTGAAGGCCAAATCACATATCGTGATACTACATGAAATAGAATCGAAATATTGGTAAAAATGAATATATTTACGTAGTATCAAACTACATGAAAAACGTGAAAAAAGTCACTATTTAACCATATTTGAGGATTTTAACTTCAAATCATAGAGCGAGGTTTCGTATTATTTAGATCCAAGAAAAGACATATGACAATGTTGTTTCCAATACAAATTATAAAAATCAATGTGTTTTCATTAGAATTAACTAAAATGTTCCTGATTTTCCGTTTATATTACCGAGGGAAGATGTACACGTAAAACCGCTCTAATCCGGCTGAAACGTTGATATATGCAATAAAAACCGAACTTCTCCCCTTTTCATTATCTTACTCAGTATTTTAACGAGAAACAAATAGTTGATTGAAAATGAAGTATTTAAGGTTATTATCTAATCAATTATGTGTTTGCATAATTTTTATCGTATATATATGAATTAATACCCATAGACTGAAAATTCACAGAAACGTGGAAAACGGCAAAATATTGCCTAATTCGATGATATTTTGTTTAAGTCACATAAAGGAAAAGGGGATGATAAACGTCAAAATATTGCTAAATTCGATGATTTTTCGTACGAAATAAAAGGCGAGAAAACTTGCTTAAAATGCAATATTATGCGAAATTCTGAGATTTGAAGGCCAAATCACATATCGTGATACTACATGAAATAGTATCGAAATATTGGTAAAAATGAATATATTTACGTAATATCAAACTACATGAAAAACGTGAAAAAAGTCAATATTTAACCATATTTGAGGATTTTAACTTCAAATCATAGAGCGAGGTTTGGTGTGTTTTCATTAGAATTAACTAAAATGTTCCTGATTTTCGATTATATTACCGAGGGAAGATGTACACGTAAAACCGCTCTAATCTGGCTGAAACGTCGATATATGCAATAAAAACAGAAATTCTCCCCTTTTCAATATCTTACTCAGTATTTTAACGAGAAACAAATAGATGATTGAAAATGAAGTATTTAAGGTTATTACCTAATCAATTATGTGTTTGCGTCATTTTTATCGTAAATATAATGAATTAATACCCATAGACTGAAAATTCACAAAAACGTAGAAAACGGCAAAATATTGCCTAATTCGATGATATTTTGTTTAAGTCACATAAAGGAAAATGGGATGATAAACGTCAAAATATTGTTAAATTCGATGATTTTTCGTACGAAACAAAATGCAAGAAAACTTGCTTAAAATGCAATATTATGCGAAATTCTGAGATTTGAAGGCCAAATCACATATCGTGATACTACATGAAATAGAATCGAAATATTGGTAAAAATGAATATATTTACGTAGTATCAAACTACATGAAAAACGTGAAAAAAGTCACTATTTAACCATATTTGAGGATTTTAACTTCAAATCATAGAGCGAGGTTTCGTATTATTTAGATCCAAGAAAAGACATATGACAATGTTGTTTCCAATACAAATTATAAAAATCAATGTGTTTTCATTAGAATTAACTAAAATGTTCCTGATTTTCCGTTTATATTACCGAGGGAAGATGTACACGTAAAACCGCTCTAATCCGGCTGAAACGTCGATATATGCAATAAAAACCGAACTTCTCCCCTTTTCATTATCTTACTCAGTATTTTAACGAGAAACAAATAGATGATTGAAAATGAAGTATTTAAGGTTATAATCTAATCAATTATGTGTTTGCATAATTTTTATCGTATATATATGAATTAATACCCATAGACTGAAAATTCACAAAAACGTGGAAAACGGCAAAATATTGCCTAATTCGATGATATTTTGTTTAAATCAAATAAAGGAAAAGGGGATGATAAACGTCAAAATATTGCTAAATTCGATGATTTTTCGTACGAAACAAAAGGCAAGAAAACTTGCTTAAAATGCAATATTATGCGAAATTCTGAGATTTGAAGGCCAAATCACATATCGTGATACTACATGAAATAGTATCGAAATATTGGTAAAAATGAATATATTTACGTTATATCAAACTACATGAAAAACGTGAAAAAAGTCAATATTTAACCATATATGAGGATTTTAACTTCAAATCATAGAGCGAGGTTTCGTATTATTTAGATCCAAGAAAAGACATATGACAGTGTTGTTACCAATACAAATGATAAAAATCAATGTGTTTTCATTAGTATTAACTAAAATGTTCCTGATTTTCTGTTTATATTACCGATGGAAGATGTACACGAAAATCGCTCTATTCCGGCTGAAACGTCGATATATGCAATAAAAACAGAACTTCTTCCCTTTTCAATATCTTACTCAGTATTTTAACGAGAAAAAAATAGTTGATTGAAAATGAAGTATTTAAGGTTATTATCTAATCAATTATGTGTTTGCATAATTTTTATCGTATATATATGAATTAATACCCATAGACTGAAAATTCACAAACACGTGGAAAACGGCAAAATATTGCCTAATTCGATGATATTTTGTTTAAGTCACACAAAGGAAAAGGGGATGATAAACGTCAAAATATTGCTAAATTCGATGATTTTTCGTACGAAACAAAATGCAAGAAAACTTGCTTAAAAAGCAATATTATTCGAAATTCTGAGATTTGAAGGCCAAATCACATATCGTGACACTACATGAAATAGAATCGAAATATTGGTAAAACTCAATATATTTACGTAGTATCAAACTACATGAAAAACGTGAAAAAAGTCACTATTTAACCATATTTGAGGATTTTAACTTCAAATCATAAAGAGAGGTTTCGTATTATTTAGATCCAAGAAAAGACATATGACAATGTTGTTTCCAATACAAATGATAAAAATGAATGTGTTTTCATTAGAATTAACTAAAATGTTCCTGATTTTCGTTTATATTACCGAGGGAAGATGTACACGTAAAACCGCTCTAATCTGGCTGAAACGTCGATATATGCAATAAAAACCGAACTTCTCCCCTTTTCAATATCATACTCAGTATTTTACGAGAAACAAATAGATGATTGAAAATGAAGTATTTAAGGTTATTATCTAATCAATTATGTGTTTGCATAGTTTTTATCGTATATATATGAATTAATACCCATAGACTGAAAATTCACAAAAACGTGGAAAACGGCAAAATATTGCCTAATTCGATGATATTTAGTTTAAGTCACATAAAGGAAAAGGGGATGATAAACGTCAAAATATTGCTAAATTCGATGATTTTTGGTACGAAACGAAATGCAAGAAAACTTGCTTAAAATACAATATTATGCGAAATTCTGAGATTTGAAGGCTAAATCACATATCGTGATACTACATGAAATAGAATCGAAATATTGGTAAAACTCAATATATTTACGTAGTATCAAACTACATGAAAAACGTGAAAAAAGTCACTATTTAACCATATTTGAGGATTTTAACTTCAAATCATAGAGCGAGGTTTGGTGTGTTTTCATTAGAATTAACTAAAATGTTCCTGATTTTCGTTTATATTACCGAGGGAAGATGTACACGTAAAACCGCTCTAATCTGGCTGAAACGTCGATATATGCAATAAAAACAGAAATTCTCCCCTTTTCAATATCTTACTCAGTATTTTACGAGAAACAAATAGATGATTGAAAATGAAGTATTTATGGTTATTATCTAATCAATTATGTGTTTGCATAATTTTTATCGTATATATATGAAATAATACCCATAGAGTGAAAATTCACAAAAACGTGGAAAAACCGCAAAATATTGCCTAATTCGATGATATTTTGTTTAAATCAAATAAAGGAAAAGAGGATGATAAACATCAAAATATTGCTAAATTCGATGATTTTTCGTACGAAACAAAAGGCAAGAAAAGTTGCTTAAAATGCAATATTATGCGAAATTCTGAGATTTGAAGGCCAAATCACATATCGTGATACTACATAAAATAGAATCGAAATATTGGTAAAAATGAATATATTTACGTAGTATCAAACTACATGAAAAACGTGAAAAAGTCACTATTTAACCATATTTGAGGATTTTAACTTCAAATCATAGAGCGAGGTTTCGTATTATTTAGATCCAAGAAAAGACATATGACAATGTTGTTTCCAATACAAATTATAAAAATCAATGTGTTTTCATTAGAATTAACTAAAATGTTCCTGATTTTCCGTTTATATTACCGAGGGAAGATGTACACGTAAAACCGCTCTAATCCGGCTGAAACGTCGATATATGCAATAAAAACCGAACTTCTCCCCTTTTCATTATCTTACTCAGTATTTTAACGAGAAACAAATAGTTGATTGAAAATGAAGTATTTAAGGTTATTATCTAATCAATTATGTGTTTGCATAATTTTTATCGTATATATATGAATTAATACCCATAGACTGAAAATTCACAGAAACGTGGAAAACGGCAAAATATTGCCTAATTCGATGATATTTTGTTTAAGTCACATAAAGGAAAAGGGGATGATAAACGTCAAAATATTGCTAAATTCGATGATTTTTCGTACGAAACAACAGGCAAGAAAACTTGCTTAAAATGCAATATTATGCGAAATTCTGAGATTTGAAGGCCAAATCACATATCGTGATACTACATGAAATAGTATCGAAATATTGGTAAAAATGAATATATTTACGTAATATCAAACTACATGAAAAACGTGAAAAAAGTCAATATTTAACCATATTTGAGGATTTTAACTTCAAATCATAGAGCGAGGTTTGGTGTGTTTTCATTAGAATTAACTAAAATGTTCCTGATTTTCGTTTATATTACCGAGGGAAGATGTACACGTAAAACCGCTCTAATCTGGCTGAAACGTCGATATATGCAATAAAAACAGAAATTCTCCCCTTTCAATATCTTACTCAGTATTTTAACGAGAAACAAATAGATGATTGAAAATGAAGTATTTAAGGTTATTACCTAATCAATTATGTGTTTGCGTCATTTTTATCGTAAATATAATGAATTAATACCCATAGACTGAAAATTCACAAAAACGTAGAAAACGGCAAAATATTGCCTAATTCGATGATATTTTGTTTAAGTCACACAAAGGAAAAGGGGATGATAAACGTCAAAATATTGCTAAATTCGATGATTTTTCGTACGAAACAAAATGCAAGAAAACTTGCTTAAAATGCAATATTATGCGAAATTCTGAGATTTGAAGGCCAAATCACATATCGTGATACTACATGAAATAGAATCGAAATATTGGTAAAACTCAATATATTTACGTAGTATCAAACTACATGAAAAACGTGAAAAAAGTCACTATTTAACCATATTTGAGGATTTTAACTTCAAATCATAGAGAGAGGTTTCGTATTATTTAGATCCAAGAAAAGACATATGACAATGTTGTTTCCAATACAAATGATAAAAATGAATGTGTTTTCATTAGAATTAACTAAAATGTTCCTGATTTTCGTTTATATTACCGAGGGAAGATTTACACGTAAAACCGCTCTAATCTGGCTGAAACGTCGATATATGCAATAAAAACCGAACTTCTCCCCTTTTCAATATCTTACTCAGTATTTTACGAGAAACAAATAGATGATTGAAAATGAAGTATTTAAGGTTATTATCTAATCAATTATGTGTTTGCATAATTTTTATCGTATATATATGAAATAATACCCATAGAGTGAAAATTCACAAAAACGTGGAAAAACCGCAAAATATTGCCTAATTCGATGATATTTTGTTTAAATCAAATAAAGGAAAAGGGGATGATAAACGTCAAAATATTGCTAAATTCGATGATTTTTCGTACGAAACAAAAGGCAAGAAAACTTGCTTAAAATGCAATATTATGCGAAATTCTGAGATTTGAAGGCCAAATCACATATCGTGATACTACATGAAATAGAATCTAAATATTGGTAAAAATGAATATATTTACGTAGTATCAAACTACATGAAAAACGTGAAAAAAGTCACTATTTAACCATATTTGAGGATTTTAACTTCAAATCATAGAACGAGGTTTCGTATTATTTAGATCCAAGAAAAGACATATGACAGTGTTGTTACCAATACAAATGATAAAAATCAATGTGTTTTCATTAGTATTAACTAAAATGTTCCTGATTTTCTGTTTATATTACCGATGGAAGATGTACACGAAAATCGCTCTATTCCGGCTGAAACGTCGATGTATGCAATAACAACAGAACTTCTCCCCTTTTCAATATCTTACTCAGTATTTTAACGAGAAACAAATAGTTGATTGAAAATGAAGTATTTAAGGTTATTATCTAATCAATTATGTGTTTGCATAATTTTTATCGTATATATATGAATTAATACCCATAGACTGAAAATTCACAAAAACGTGGAAAACGGCAAAATATTGCCTAATTCGATGATATTTTGTTTAAGTCACACAAAGGAATAGGGGATGATAAACGTCAAAATATTGCTAAATTCGATGATTTTTCGTACGAAACAAAATGCAAGAAAACTTGCTTAAAATGCAATATTATGCGAAATTCTGAGATTTGAAGGCCAAATAACATATCGTGATACTACATGAAATAGAATCGAAATATTGGTAAAAATCAATATATTTACGTAGTATCAAACTACATGAAAAACGTGAAAAAGTCACTATTTAACCATATTTGAGGATTTTAACTTCAAATCATAGAGAGAGGTTTCATATTATTTAGATCCAAGAAAAGATATATGACAATGTTGTTTCCAATACAAATGATAAAAATGAATGTGTTTTCATTAGAATTAACTAAAATGTTCCTGATTTTCGTTTATATTACCGAGGGAAGATGTACACGTAAAACCGCTCTAATCTGGCTGAAACGTCGATATATGCAATAAAAACCGAACTTCTCCCCTTTTCAATATCTTACTCAGTATTTTACGAGAAACAAATAGATGACTGAAAATGAAGTATTTAAGGTTATTATCTAATCAATTATGTGTTTGCATAATTTTTATCGTATATATATGAAATAATACCCATAGAGTGAAAATTCACAAAAACGTGGAAAAACCGCAAAATATTGCCTAATTCGATGATATTTTGTTTAAATCAAATAAAGGAAAAGTGGATGATAAACGTCAAAATATTGCTAAATTCGATGATTTTTCGTACGAAACAAAAGGCAAGAAAACTTGCTTAAAATGCAATATTATGCGAAATTCTGAGATTTGAAGGCCAAATCACATATCGTGATACTACATAAAATAGAATCGAAATATTGGTAAAAATGAATATATTTACGTAGTATCAAACTACATGAAAAACGTGAAAAAAGTCACTATTTAACCATATTTGAGGTTTTTAACTTCAAATCATAGAGCGAGGTTTCGTATTATTTAGATCCAAGAAAAGACATATGACAATGTTGTTTCCAATACAAATTATAAAAATCAATGTGTTTTCATTAGAATTAACTAAAATGTTCCTGATTTTCCGTTTATATTACCGAGGGAAGATGTACACGTAAAACCGCTCTAATCCGGCTGAAACGTCGATATATGCAATAAAAACCGAACTTCTCCCCTTTTCATTATCTTACTCAGTATTTTAACGAGAAACAAATAGTTGATTGAAAATGAAGTATTTAAGGTTATTATCTAATCAATTATGTGTTTGCATAATTTTTATTGTATATATATGAATTAATACTCATAGACTGAAAATTCACAGAA
Source organism: Procambarus clarkii (assembly GCF_040958095.1). NCBI lineage: Eukaryota > Metazoa > Arthropoda > Malacostraca > Decapoda > Cambaridae > Procambarus > Procambarus clarkii. Next base: position 2,453,690 of record NC_091229.1, read on the forward strand.
ACGTGGAAAACGGCAAAATATTGCCTAATTCGATGATATTTTGTTTAAGTCACATAAAGGAAAAGGGGATGATAAACGTCAAAATATTGCTAAATTCGATGATTTTTCGTACGAAACAAAAGGCAAGAAAACTTGCATAAAATGCAATATTATGCGAAATTCTGAGATTTGAAGGCCAAATCACATATCGTGATACTACATGAAATAGTATCGAAATATTGGTAAAAATGAATATATTTACGTAATATCAAACTACATGAAAAACGTGAAAAAAGTCAATATTTAACCATATTTGAGGATTTTAACTTCAAATCATAGAGCGAGGTTTGGTGTGTTTTCATTAGAATTAACTAAAATGTTCCTGATTTTCGTTTATATTACCGAGGGAAGATGTACACGTAAAACCGCTCTAATCTGGCTGAAACGTCGATATATGCAATAAAAACAGAAATTCTCCCCTTTTCAATATCTTACTCAGTATTTTACGAGAAACAAATAGATGATTGAAAATGAAGTATTTAAGGTTATTATCTAATCAATTATGTGTTTGCATAATTTTTATCGTATATATATGAAATAATACCCATAGAGTGAAAATTCACAAAAACGTGGAAAAACCGCAAAATATTGCCTAATTCGATGATATTTTGTTTAAATCAAATAAAGGAAAAGAGGATGATAAACATCAAAATATTGCTAAATTCGATGATTTTTCGTACGAAACAAAAGGCAAGAAAACTTGCTTAAAATGCAATATTATGCGAAATTCTGAGATTTGAAGGCCAAATCACATATCGTGATACTACATAAAATAGAATCGAAATATTGGTAAAAATGAATATATTTACGTAGTATCAAACTACATGAAAAACGTGAAAAAGTCACTATTTAACCATATTTGAGGATTTTAACTTCAAATCATAGAGCGAGGTTTCGTATTATTTAGATCCAAGAAAAGACATATGACAATGTTGTTTCCAATACAAATTATAAAAATCAATGTGTTTTCATTAGAATTAACTAAAATGTTCCTGATTTTCCGTTTATATTACCGAGGGAAGATGTACACGTAAAACCGCTCTAATCCGGCTGAAACGTCGATATATGCAATAAAAACCGAACTTCTCCCCTTTTCATTATCTTACTCAGTATTTTAACGAGAAACAAATAGTTGATTGAAAATGAAGTATTTAAGGTTATTATCTAATCAATTATGTGTTTGCATAATTTTTATCGTATATATATGAATTAATACCCATAGACTGAAAATTCACAGAAACGTGGAAAACGGCAAAATATTGCCTAATTCGATGATATTTTGTTTAAGTCACATAAAGGAAAAGGGGATGATAAACGTCAAAATATTGCTAAATTCGATGATTTTTCGTACGAAACAAAAGGCAAGAAAACTTGCTTAAAATGCAATATTATGCGAAATTCTGAGATTTGAAGGCCAAATCACATATCGTGATACTACATGAAATAGTATCGAAATATTGGTAAAAATGAATATATTTACGTAATATCAAACTACATGAAAAACGTGAAAAAAGTCAATATTTAACCATATTTGAGGATTTTAACTTCAAATCATAGAGCGAGGTTTGGTGTGTTTTCATTAGAATTAACTAAAATGTTCCTGATTTTCGTTTATATTACCGAGGGAAGATGTACACGTAAAACCGCTCTAATCTGGCTGAAACGTCGATATATGCAATAAAAACAGAAATTCTCCCCTTTTCAATATCTTACTCAGTATTTTAACGAGAAACAAATAGATGATTGAAAATGAAGTATTTAAGGTTATTACCTAATCAATTATGTGTTTGCGTCATTTTTATCGTAAATATAATGAATTAATACCCATAGACTGAAAATTCACAAAAACGTAGAAAACGGCAAAATATTGCCTAATTCGATGATATTTTGTTTAAGTCACATAAAGGAAAATGGGATGATAAACGTCAAAATATTGCTAAATTCGATGATTTTTCGTACGAAACAAAATGCAAGAAAACTTGCTTAAAATGCAATATCATGCGAAATTCTGAGATTTGAAGGCCAAATCACATATCGTGATACTACATGAAATAGAATCGAAATATTGGTAAAAATGAATATATTTACGTAGTATCAAACTACATGAAAAACGTGAAAAAAGTCACTATTTAACCATATTTGAGGATTTTAACTTCAAATCATAGAGCGAGGTTTCGTATTATTTAGATCCAAGAAAAGACATATGACAATGTTGTTTCCAATACAAATTATAAAAATCAATGTGTTTTCATTAGAATTAACTAAAATGTTCCTGATTTTCCGTTTATATTACCGAGGGAAGATGTACACGTAAAACCGCTCTAATCCGGCTGAAACGTCGATATATGCAATAAAAACCGAACTTCTCCCCTTTTCATTATCTTACTCAGTATTTTAACGAGAAACAAATAGATGATTGAAAATGAAGTATTTAAGGTTATAATCTAATCAATTATGTGTTTGCATCATTTTTATCGTATATATATGAATTAATACCCATAGACTGAAAATTCACAAAAACGTGGAAAACGGCAAAATATTGCCTAATTCGATTATATTTTGTTTAAGTCACATAAAGGAAAAGGGGATGATAAACGTCAAAATATTGCTAAATTCGATGATTTTTCGTACGAAACAAAAGGCAAGAAAACTTGCTTAAAATGCAATATTATGCGAAATTCTGAGATTTGAAGGCCAAATCACATATCGTGATACTACATGAAATAGTATCGAAATATTGGTAAAAATGAATATATTTACGTTATATCAAACTACATGAAAAACGTGAAAAAAGTCAATATTTAACCATATATGAGGATTTTAACTTCAAATCATAGAGCGAGGTTTTGTATTATTTAGATCCAAGAAAAGACATATGACAGTGTTGTTACCAATACAAATGATAAAAATCAATGTGTTTTCATTAGTATTAACTAAAATGTTCCTGATTTTCTGTTTATATTACCGATGGAAGATGTACACGAAAATCGCTCTATTCCGGCTGAAACGTCGATATATGCAATAAAAACAGAACTTCTCCCCTTTTCAATATCTTACTCAGTATTTTAACGAGAAAAAAATAGTTGATTGAAAATGAAGTATTTAAGGTTATTATCTAATCAATTATGTGTTTGCATAATTTTTATCGTATATATATGAAATAATACCCATAGAGTGAAAATTCACAAAAACGTGGAAAAACCGCAAAATATTGCCTAATTCGATGATATTTTGTTTAAATCAAATAAAGGAAAAGTGGATGATAAACGTCAAAATATTGCTAAATTCGATGATTTTTCGTACGAAACAAAAGGCAAGAAAACTTGCTTAAAATGCAATATTATGCGAAATTCTGAGATTTGAAGGCCAAATCACATATCGTGATACTACATAAAATAGAATCGAAATATTGGTAAAAATGAATATATTTACGTAGTATCAAACTACATGAAAAACGTGAAAAAAGTCACTATTTAACCATATTTGAGGATTTTAACTTCAAATCATAGAGCGAGGTTTCGTATTATTTAGATCCAAGAAAAGACATATGACAATGTTGTTTCCAATACAAATTATAAAAATCAATGTGTTTTCATTAGAATTAACTAAAATGTTCCTGATTTTCCGTTTATATTACCGAGGGAAGATGTACACGTAAAACCGCTCTAATCCGGCTGAAACGTCGATATATGCAATAAAAACCGAACTTCTCCCCTTTTCATTATCTTACTCAGTATTTTAACGAGAAACAAATAGTTGATTGAAAATGAAGTATTTAAGGTTATTATCTAATCAATTATGTGTTTGCATAATTTTTATTGTATATATATGAATTAATACCCATAGACTGAAAATTCACAGAAACGTGGAAAACGGCAAAATATTGCCTAATTCGATGATATTTTGTTTAAGTCACATAAAGGAAAAGGGGATGATAAACGTCAAAATATTGCTAAATTCGATGATTTTTCGTACGAAACAAAAGGCAAGAAAACTTGCATAAAATGCAATATTATGCGAAATTCTGAGATTTGAAGGCCAAATCACATATCGTGATACTACATGAAATAGTATCGAAATATTGGTAAAAATGAATATATTTACGTAATATCAAACTACATGAAAAACGTGAAAAAAGTCAATATTTAACCATATTTGAGGATTTTAACTTCAAATCATAGAGCGAGGTTTGGTGTGTTTTCATTGGAATTAACTAAAATGTTCCTGATTTTCGTTTATATTACCGAGGGAAGATGTACACGTAAAACCGCTCTAATCTGGCTGAAACGTCGATATATGCAATAAAAACAGAAATTCTCCCCTTTTCAATATCTTACTCAGTATTTTACGAGAAACAAATAGATGATTGAAAATGAAGTATTTAAGGTTATTATCTAATCAATTATGTGTTTGCATAATTTTTATCGTATATATATGAAATAATACCCATAGAGTGAAAATTCACAAAAACGTGGAAAAACCGCAAAATATTGCCTAATTCGATGATATTTTGTTTAAATCAAATAAAGGAAAAGAGGATGATAAACATCAATATATTGCTAAATTCGATGATTTTTCGTACGAAACAAAAGGCAAGAAAACTTGCTTAAAATGCAATATTATGCGAAATTCTGAGATTTGAAGGCCAAATCACATATCGTGATACTACATAAAATAGAATCGAAATATTGGTAAAAATGAATATATTTACGTAGTATCAAACTACATGAAAAACGTGAAAAAGTCACTATTTAACCATATTTGAGGATTTTAACTTCAAATCATAGAGCGAGGTTTCGTATTATTTAAATCCAAGAAAAGACATATGACAATGTTGTTTCCAATACAAATTATAAAAATCAATGTGTTTTCATTAGAATTAACTAAAATGTTCCTGATTTTCCGTTTATATTACCGAGGGAAGATGTACACGTAAAACCGCTCTAATCCGGCTGAAACGTCGATATATGCAATAAAAACCGAACTTCTCCCCTTTTCATTATCTTACTCAGTATTTTAACGAGAAACAAATAGTTGATTGAAAATGAAGTATTTAAGGTTATTATCTAATCAATTATGTGTTTGCATAATTTTTATCGTATATATATGAATTAATACCCATAGACTGAAAATTCACAGAAACGTGGAAAACGGCAAAATATTGCCTAATTCGATGATATTTTGTTTAAGTCACATAAAGGAAAAGGGGATGATAAACGTCAAAATATTGCTAAATTCGATGATTTTTCGTACGAAACAAAAGGCAAGAAAACTTGCTTAAAATGCAATATTATGCGAAATTCTGAGATTTGAAGGCCAAATCACATATCGTGATACTACATGAAATAGTATCGAAATATTGGTAAAAATGAATATATTTACGTAATATCAAACTACATGAAAAACGTGAAAAAAGTCAATATTTAACCATATTTGAGGATTTTAACTTCAAATCATAGAGCGAGGTTTGGTGTGTTTTCATTAGAATTAACTAAAATGTTCCTGATTTTCGTTTATATTACCGAGGGAAGATGTACACGTAAAACCGCTCTAATCTGGCTGAAACGTCGATATATGCAATAAAAACAGAAATTCTCCCCTTTTCAATATCTTACTCAGTATTTTAACGAGAAACAAATAGATGATTGAAAATGAAGTATTTAAGGTTATTACCTAATCAATTATGTGTTTGCGTCATTTTTATCGTAAATATAATGAATTAATACCCATAGACTGAAAATTCACAAAAACGTAGAAAACGGCAAAATATTGCCTAATTCGATGATATTTTGTTTAAGTCACATAAAGGAAAATGGGATGATAAACGTCAAAATATTGCTAAATTCGATGATTTTTCGTACGAAACAAAATGCAAGAAAACTTGCTTAAAATGCAATATCATGCGAAATTCTGAGATTTGAAGGCCAAATCACATATCGTGATACTACATGAAATAGAATCGAAATATTGGTAAAAATGAATATATTTACGTAGTATCAAACTACATGAAAAACGTGAAAAAAGTCACTATTTAACCATATTTGAGGATTTTAACTTCAAATCATAGAGCGAGGTTTCGTATTATTTAGATCCAAGAAAAGACATATGACAATGTTGTTTCCAATACAAATTATAAAAATCAATGTGTTTTCATTAGAATTAACTAAAATGTTCCTGATTTTCCGTTTATATTACCGAGGGAAGATGTACACGTAAAACCGCTCTAATCCGGCTGAAACGTCGATATATGCAATAAAAACCGAACTTCTCCCCTTTTCATTATCTTACTCAGTATTTTAACGAGAAACAAATAGATGATTGAAAATGAAGTATTTAAGGTTATAATCTAATCAATTATGTGTTTGCATCATTTTTATCGTATATATATGAATTAATACCCATAGACTGAAAATTCACAAAAACGTGGAAAACGGCAAAATATTGCCTAATTCGATTATATTTTGTTTAAGTCACATAAAGGAAAAGGGGATGATAAACGTCAAAATATTGCTAAATTCGATGATTTTTCGTACGAAACAAAAGGCAAGAAAACTTGCTTAAAATGCAATATTATGCGAAATTCTGAGATTTGAAGGCCAAATCACATATCGTGATACTACATGAAATAGTATCGAAATATTGGTAAAAATGAATATATTTACGTTATATCAAACTACATGAAAAACGTGAAAAAAGTCAATATTTAACCATATATGAGGATTTTAACTTCAAATCATAGAGCGAGGTTTTGTATTATTTAGATCCAAGAAAAGACATATGACAGTGTTGTTACCAATACAAATGATAAAAATCAATGTGTTTTCATTAGTATTAACTAAAATGTTCCTGATTTTCTGTTTATATTACCGATGGAAGATGTACACGAAAATCGCTCTATTCCGGCTGAAACGTCGATATATGCAATAAAAACAGAACTTCTCCCCTTTTCAATATCTTACTCAGTATTTTAACGAGAAAAAAATAGTTGATTGAAAATGAAGTATTTAAGGTTATTATCTAATCAATTATGTGTTTGCATAATTTTTATCGTATATATATGAAATAATACCCATAGAGTGAAAATTCACAAAAACGTGGAAAAACCGCAAAATATTGCCTAATTCGATGATATTTTGTTTAAATCAAATAAAGGAAAAGTGGATGATAAACGTCAAAATATTGCTAAATTCGATGATTTTTCGTACGAAACAAAAGGCAAGAAAACTTGCTTAAAATGCAATATTATGCGAAATTCTGAGATTTGAAGGCCAAATCACATATCGTGATACTACATAAAATAGAATCGAAATATTGGTAAAAATGAATATATTTACGTAGTATCAAACTACATGAAAAACGTGAAAAAAGTCAATATTTAACCATATTTGAGGATTTTAACTTCAAATCATAGAGCGAGGTTTGGTGTGTTTTCATTAGAATTAACTAAAATGTTCCTGATTTTCGTTTATATTACCGAGGGAAGATGTACACGTAAAACCGCTCTAATCTGGCTGAAACGTCGATATATGCAATAAAAACAGAAATTCTCCCCTTTTCAATATCTTACTCAGTATTTTACGAGAAACAAATAGATGATTGAAAATGAAGTATTTAAGGTTATTATCTAATCAATTATGTGTTTGCATAATTTTTATCGTATATATATGAAATAATACCCATAGAGTGAAAATTCACAAAAACGTGGAAAAACCGCAAAATATTGCCTAATTCGATGATATTTTGTTTAAATCAAATAAAGGAAAAGAGGATGATAAACATCAAAATATTGCTAAATTCGATGATTTTTCGTACGAAACAAAAGGCAAGAAAACTTGCTTAAAATGCAATATTATGCGAAATTCTGAGATTTGAAGGCCAAATCACATATCGTGATACTACATAAAATAGAATCGAAATATTGGTAAAAATGAATATATTTACGTAGTATCAAACTACATGAAAAACGTGAAAAAGTCACTATTTAACCATATTTGAGGATTTTAACTTCAAATCATAGAGCGAGGTTTCGTATTATTTAAATCCAAGAAAAGACATATGACAATGTTGTTTCCAATACAAATTATAAAAATCAATGTGTTTTCATTAGAATTAACTAAAATGTTCCTGATTTTCCGTTTATATTACCGAGGGAAGATGTACACGTAAAACCGCTCTAATCCGGCTGAAACGTCGATATATGCAATAAAAACCGAACTTCTCCCCTTTTCATTATCTTACTCAGTATTTTAACGAGAAACAAATAGTTGATTGAAAATGAAGTATTTAAGGTTATTATCTAATCAATTATGTGTTTGCATAATTTTTATCGTATATATATGAATTAATACCCATAGACTGAAAATTCACAGAAACGTGGAAAA